>NW_024717406.1:0-27500 GCF_018991925.1 Homarus americanus | reverse complement strand
TACATAATGATCTACCCCAGGTGAGTTAGTTAAGCTGCAGATCTATGCTGCATTCAGTGACTTGTCTCATAATCCATGTTGTTTGTTTAGGGGCCAATGACCTTGTTCCCCGGAGACACAGCAGATAAGACCTGAACAAGAGGAATGACAGACGACACCTCAACCAAGCCACGATGTAACATCTGGGCTGCTGCTTCTGTTCTGGTAACACTATGCATTTGGTCCCATCCCAAACTGCCTTGGTCCACATTCTGGATTCTCTTTGCTGTGCTCTTCTCGTTTCGTTCTTGTTCCTACTGTACTGTATACAGCCTCGAGAGACACACTTTGACCTGCGGCCAGAGAATCAAATATCCTAATATCAAAGATCACTCGCTGTCCCCTCATCCATAATCTTCGAGCACCGATTTCCACTTCGTTGGTTGTATTGGCAGCCTACGACACTGGGGTCGTAGGCTGCTCCACACAAGCATTACTACTACTACTACTACTACTACTACTACTACTACTACTACTACTACTACTACTACTATTATGTATAATACTACTATTTATTACAAACGTGGCCTCCAGCCTCCCCCAATAGCCACACCTTCGCCGCCATTTTATTACTTTAAAATTAAATATCCTAATACATAAGTAGCTATCCTAGCTGTGTTGAGTTAGTTGAGCCGCAGATCTATGCGACATTCAGTGACTGTTGCCTCATAGTCAAAATCTGCAGCTGTTGTCGGCTTTGGGGCCGATGCTCTCGTTCCCTTGAGGCAGAGCAAAGCAGACCTAAGGAGAGAGAAGGACAGTCATCATCTCATCCTGGCTGTAACATAACTTCTGGGCTGATGCTTCTGTTCGGATAGCACCTCCTCGAGTCTGGCGGAGGTTGTGAAAACCAGAAGAGTGAATGTGCCTCAATCAACGTTATGAATTCTCTCCCCATATGCCCTTGTCTTGTCGTTCTCGTTCCTCCTGTGTGCAGCATCGAGAGCTAAGTTACGGTGACATGCTGCCATGGGATAAAAAAATCCTTATGTCAAAAAAGGCTCGCTGTCCCCGCGTCCAGAACCCTCGACTACTACTACCACCACCGAGTTTCCTTGGGTTGTAAACTGTTAAGGCATCCACATTATATGCCTCAGCCGTCATTCACTCGTGATTTACGGCGACTACCTGCAGAGAGATGTTATTTTTACCCGCACATGCATGATAAATTCCCAGCAGGTAATTTCACGGGGTAATAATTTGGTCGAGAGTATTATTTGGCAGGGAGACGATGTTGCCATGTTGTGTGGTCCGACTGCTCGTAATTTCAGGCTTAAACGGTGTGCTAAATATTTCGTCTAGATGATTTCGTTGTTTTCATGGTGGATCTGGTAACACTGTAGAGATTTGGCTTCTATTGTAAGATTCTTTGAATGATTAATTGAGTTACCGGAAAAGTAACCACGCTAATGTTAACCTAACCTAACCACCCTAATGTTAACCTAACCCAAACTTACCCAAATTTACCGAACCAAACTTTACCTAACCCAAACAACCTAACCTAACCTAACCTAAACCTACCCTAACCTAACCTAACCCAAACTTACCTTACCTAACCTAACCCAAACCTATCTAACGTAACGCTAACCTAGTCTTACCAAACCTAACCAAACGAGATAGTTTCACCAAGACTCGCTAACCTTCCATCGTTATCTCTTCAAGCTCAACTTATCTGATTTCCTTTTACGTCTGGCAGTGTTGTGATGCCTAGTAATGGCGGTGATGTTATAGAGTCATCAGCCGAGGTTATCGTACTTCACTATTTACGTGGTAAGGAACTCAACTTAACTTTACGACTGTATTAATGTTTTACGTAAGTGTATTGTGTGGTTAGGTTAGGTTAGGTTAGGTTGTCTAATGCTCAGGTGAACCGAGATGGAATATCACTTAAGAATGTGTGTGTGTGTGTGTGTGTGTGTGTGTGTGTGCGTGTGTGCGTGCGTGCGTGCGTGCGTGTGTGTGTGCGTTGATAGTAATATAAACTTATTTTCATGTCATCCTAACAGAGTAATATATTGAGTACTTGATTTACTGGAGTACATATTATGTGATTGGCTGAGTACAATAATGTAATCTGTTGAGTACAACCCACACTTGAAGTTAACACCCCACACTTAAATTTAACACCCCACACTTAAAGTTAACACCCCACACTTGAAGTTAACACCCCACATTTGAAGTTAACACCCCACACTTAAAGTTAACATCCCACACTTAAAGTTAACACCCCACACTTGAAGAGAGAGAGAGAGAGAGAGAGAGAGAGAGAGTAATTATTTCCACGATCAATATTTTCATTCTTCAGGCGCCGCTCAGGTCATTGTTGACACCGTGAGTGACGTCAGAAAGCGCCTAAGAACGAGGAATGCCGACTGCATCTCTTCCTATTCTCATTAAGTAATACATGATAGCTCCACAAAGACTAGTTAACACTACGGATCACCTAAAGATTAACCAACCACCCTTACGCTAATCTAATCTAACCTAGTGCTAACCTAACCTAACCTAATCTAACCTAGTACTAACCTAACCTAACCTAATCTAACCTAGTACTAACCTAACCTAACCTAACCTAATCTAATCTAATCTAACCTAGTGCTAACCTAACCTAACCTAACCTAACCTAATCTAACCTAGTACTAACCTAACCTAACCTAACCTAATCTAACCTTGTACTAACCTAACCTAATCTAATCTAACCTAGTACTAACCTAACCTAACCTAATCTAATCTAACCTAGTGCTAACCTAACCCATTCTAACGTAATCATCCTTAACCTATTCTAAACCAATTTAACCTAGCTTAACCTTACATGACCACCCTAACCTCATCCTCCCAAATAGTGTTAGATTAGATTAGATTAGATTAGATTAGGCTAGGCTAGGCTAGGCTAGGCTAGGCTAGGCTAGGTTCTTAATTGTGAAACGTGAGAATAGGCAACACGACCAACATCGACTATAAATCACGTAAACCTGAGGGACCTAACCTAACCTAACCTAACCTAACCTAATCTAACCTAACCTAACCACTCTCACATACAGTATCAGGATATATGACTTTCCCAACCTAACTCAACATCCCGGCTACGTTGCCTCCAGTCTGCCCAGCCGGGAATTCTTGGCTAAGTATCCACTTCCAGTTGAACTGGCTGAGTTAACCGAGGTAGTTGACCTAGGTGTAGTGAGGCGCCAAGTCATGGCTGAACCAATAAACCTCCGAGTCTTACTGCAAGATACAGTCTCTTAAAAGAGTCAGTAAGCACATTTGGTTTACTTACCAAGACTAAGGAACAGATGAGGTGAAATGGTAAAACATTGTAACATGTTATTCTAATGAGTTAATTTATGGTCATTATGCACTTCAATTATTTTTTAGATATGCAGGAAAATTTTAGGAAATGCAATAGTGTGTGTACAGTATCTACAGGGTATACAGTATATGCTTTTGCAATTTTTTTGTTTTAGCAAATCACCTGAACTTAAGGATGACAATACGTTTTTCTTATGTATAATTTAATTCTGGATCGAATTTCTTCAGTGGTATTTATTGTGGTGAAAGTGACATTAAGAGATATGAGCGTACCACTAATTATAAAAACCGCCCCTTGCACATGTTGGAGCGAGACTCATAGTTTGACCGATCTAGAATACGCACTACACCGACGGTACAGGCGATCCCTACAGCAGTGATTCCCTATAGGTATATTTTACTGCCCATGTTCTTGATTCTGGCCGTAGGAAAATCGACAACTCATGGGGGGAAAAATGCAGAAAATCGAAGTTGACGCAAAAAAGTGCGAGTGTGACGCAGCCTTTGGCGGTGTGTTGTTGGGTTATACTGAGAGATCCCAGGTAGTGTACACATGATACACCCAGGTAGTGTACACATGATACACCCAGGAAGTGTACACAAGATACACCCAGGTAGTGTACACATGATACACCCAGGTAGTGTACACATGATACACCCAGGTAGTGTACACAAGATACACCCAGGTAGTGTACACATGATACACCCAGGTAGTGTACCAAGATACACTCAGGTAGTGTACACATGATACACCCGGGTAGTGTACACAAGATACACCCAGGTAGTGTACACAAGATACAATTAGTGTACACAAGATACACCCAGGTAGTGTACACAAGATACACCCAGGTAGTGTACACAAGATACACCCAGGTAGTACACAAGATACACCCAGGTAGTGTACACAAGATACACCCAGGTAGTACACATGATACACCCAGGTAGTGTACAAGATACACCCAGGTAGTGTACACATGATACACCCAGGTAGTGTACACAAGATACCCAGGTAGTGTACACAAGATACACCCAGGTAGTGTACACAAGATACACCCAGGTAGTGTACACATGATACACCCAGGTAGTGTACACAAGATACACCCAGGTAGTGTACACAAGATACAATCCAGGTAGTGTACACAAGATACACCCAGGTAGTGTACACATGATACACCCAGGTAGTGTGTACACAAGATACACCCAGGTAGGTACACAAGATACACCCAGGTAGTGTACACAAGATACACCCAGGTAGTGTACACAAGATACACTTGTGTAGTGACAGATACACTAGTAGTGTACACAGACAACCTAGGTACACATGATACACCCAGGTAGTGTACACAAGATACAAGGTAGTGTACACATGATACACCCAGGTAGTGTCACACAAGATACAACCCAGTAGTACACAAGATACACCCAGGTAGTACAAGATACACCCAGGTGTGACACATGATACACACCCAGGTGTGCACAAGATACACCCAGGTAGTGTCACACAAGATACACCCAGGTAGTGTACACAAGATACACCCAGGTAGTGTACACAAGATACACTTGTGTGTGTACATGATACACCCAGGTAGTGTACACATGATACACCAGGTAGTGTCACATGATACACCCAGGTAGTGTACACAAGATACACCCAGGTAGTGTACACATGATACACCCAGGTAGTGTACACATGATACACCCAGGTAGTGTGTACACAAGATACACCCAGGTAGTGTACACAAGATACACCAGGTAGTGTACACAAGATACACCAGGTAGTGTACACAAGATACACCCAGGTAGTGTACACATGATACACCCAGGTAGTACACATGATACAACCCAGGTAGTGTACACAAGATACACCCAGGTAGTGTACACAAGATACACCCAGGTAGTGTACATGATACACCCAGGTAGTGTACACATGATAAACCCAGGTAGTGTACATGATACACCCAGGTAGTGTACACAAGATACACCCAGGTAGTGTACACAAGATACACCCAGGTAGTGTACATGATACACCCAGGTAGTGTACACAAGATACACCCAGGTAGTGTACACAAGATACACCCAGGTAGTGTACACATGATACACCCAGGTAGTGTACACAAGATACACCCAGGTAGTGTACACATGATACACCCAGGTAGTGTACACAAGATACACCAGGTAGTGTACACATGATACACTCCAGGTAGTACACAAGATACACCCAGGTAGTGTACACATGATACCCAGGTAGTGTACACAAGATACACCCAGGTAGTGTACACAAGATACACCCAGGTAGTGTACATGATACACCCAGTAGTACACATGATACACCCAGGTAGTACACAAGATACACCCAGGTAGTGTACACATGATACACCCAGGTAGTACACATGATACACCCAGGTAGTGTACACACAAGATACACCCAGGTAGTGTACACAAGATACACCCAGGTAGTGTACACATGATACACCCAGTAGTACACATGATACACCCAGGTAGTGTACACAAGATACACCCAGGTAGTGTACACAAGATACACCCAGGTAGTGTACACATGATACACCCAGGTAGTGTACACATGATACACCCAGGTAGTGTACACATGATACACCCAGGTAGTGTACACAAGATACACCCAGGTAGTGTACACAAGATACACCCAGTAGTGTACACATGATAACCCAGTAGTGTACACATGATACACCCAGGTAGTGTACACAAGATACACCCAGGTAGTACACATGATACCCAGGTAGTGTACACAAGATACACCCAGGTAGTGTACACAAGATACACCCAGGTAGTGTACACAAGATACACCCAGGTGTACACACATCTCAGGTAGTGTACACAAGATACACCCAGGTAGTGTACACATGATACACCCAGGTAGTGTACACATGATACACCCAGGTAGTACACAAGATACACCCAGGTAGTGTACACATGATAAGGTGTGACATGATACACCCAGGTAGTGTACACAAGATACACCCAGGTAGTGTACACAAGATACACCCAGGTAGTGTACACAAGATACACCCAGGTAGTGTACACAAGATACACCCAGGTAGTGTACACATGATACACCCAGGTGTACACATGATACACCCAGGTAGTGTACACAAGATACACCCAGGTAGTGTACAAGATACACCAGGTAGTGTACACAAGATACACCCAGGTAGTACACAAGATACACCCAGGTAGTGTACACAAGATACACCCAGGTAGTGTACACATGATACACCCAGGTAGTACACAAGATACACCCAGGTAGTGTACACAAGATACCCAGGTAGTGTACACATGATACACCCAGGTAGTGTACACATGATACACCCAGGTAGTGTACACAAGATACACCCAGGTAGTGTACACAAGATACACCCAGGTAGTGTACACAAGATACACCAGGTAGTGTACACATGATACACCCAGGTAGTGTACACATGATACACCCAGGTAGTGTACACAAGATAACCAGGTGTGTACACAAGATACACCCAGGTAGTGTACACATGATACACCCAGGTAGTGTACAAGATACACCCAGGTAGTGTACACATGATACACCCAGGTAGTGTACACAAGATACACCCAGGTAGTGTGTACACAAGATACACCCAGGTAGTGTACACATGATACACCCAGGTAGTGTACACAAGATACACCCAGGTAGTGTACACAAGATACACCCAGGTAGTGTACACAAGATACACCCAGGTAGTGTACACAAGATACACCCAGGTAGTGTACACAAGATACACCCAGGTAGTACACATGATACCCAGGTAGTGTACAAGATACACCCGGGTAGTGTACACAAGATACACCCGGTAGTACACATGATATACCCGGGTAGTGTACACATGATATACCCGGGTAGTGTACACATGATATACCGGGTAGTGTACATGATATACCCGGGTAGTGTACACATGATATACCCGGTAGTGTACACATGATACACCCGGTAGTGTACACATGATATACCCGTAGTGTACACATGATATACCCAGGTAGTGTACACATGATACACCCAGGTAGTGTACACATGATAACCTGCAAGCATTACACCCAGGTACACAAGATACAGTGTACACAAGATACGGTAGTACGATACACCCGGGTAGTACACATGATACACCCAGGTAGTGTACACATGATACACCCAGGAAGTGTACACAAGATACACCCAGGTAGTGTACACATGATACACCCAGGTAGTGTACACATGATACACCCAGGTAGTGTACAAGATACCCAGGTAGTGTACACAAGATACACCCAGGTAGTGTACACAAGATACACCCAGGTAGTGTACACAAGATACACCCAGGTAGTGTACACAAGATACACCCAGGTAGTGTACACAAGATACACCCAGGTAGTGTACACATGATACACCCTGGTAGTGTACACAAGATACACCCTGGTAGTGTACACAAGATACACCCGGGTAGTGTACACAAGATACACCCGGGTAGTGTACACATGATATACCCGGGTAGTGTACACATGATATACCCGGGTAGTGTACACATGATATACCCGGGTAGTGTACACATGATATACCCGGGTAGTGTACACATGATATACCCGGGTAGTGTACACATGATATACCCAGGTAGTGTACACATGATACACCCAGGTAGTGTACACATGATATACCCAGGTAGTGTACGCAAGATACACCCAGGTAGTGTACACAAGATACACCCGGGTAGTGTACACATGATACACCCGGGTAGTGTACACATGATACACCCGGGTAGTGTACACATGATATACCCGGGTAGTGTACACATGATATACCCGGGTAGTGTACACATGATACACCCGGGTAGTGTACACATGATATACCCGGGTAGTGTACACAAGATATACCCAGGTAGTGTACACATGATATACCCTGGTAGTGTACACATGATATACCCGGGTAGTGTACACATTATTCACCCGGGTAGTGTACACATGATATACCCGGGTAGTGTACACATGATATACCCGGGTAGTGTACACATGATATACCCGGGTAGTGTACACATTATTCACCCAGGTAGTGTACACATGATATACCCGGGTAGTGTACACATGATATACCCGGGTAGTGTACACATGATATACCCGGGTAGTGTACACATTATTCACCCAGGTAGTGTACACAAGATACACCCAGGTAGTGTACACATGATATACCCGGGTAGTGTACACATGATATACCCGGGTAGTGTACACATGATATACCCGGGTAGTGTACACATTATTCACCCAGGTAGTGTACACATGTTACATATCACCTGAATATTAGGTACCCCAACTTATTTCACCTAATTAACCAACCCAACCCAACCCAACCCAACCCGTACCGTGTGATGACGTTGATATGTAATACTACTCCCACGTAACTCCCACATGTACGAGTACTGTATATTACTGTAGCATTTATACATATCAGTTACAAAATACTTTAATTCATTTGATAATAAGACAGTATTAAGAGTACTGTTGTATTTCTCTCAATAATATGCTCTTGTCCTGTACACTCACTCCGAATAGTATATTTTCAATTTGGTGCTAGACAATATGACACAACGAACGAAGGATTTTGACAACCCTATCGAGACAACAAGAGTCACAGTGTTCATTTTGAAATACATCGGACCTCCCCCTAAAGGTATTACTGTAATAATACTGTAAATTTGAGATAACTGGGAATTGAAAGCAAATATATCAACGCCTCACCTTACAGCGTTACCAGATGACTCGGCTCATATCCTGTACTTAGGTGGAAGGATGGCTGGAGGTGGGCTGAGGACTACGGGAGGGCTAGGGGTTGGAAGAGGGTTGGGGACTGGAGGAGGCCTGGGGGCTGGAGAGTTGGGGCTGGAGGTGGTCTAGGGACTGGAGGGGGACTGGAGGTAGGCTGGTGGGTTGCGGGAGGGTTGGGGTGTGAAGGAGGACTGGGGGCTGGAGGAGGGCTGAGGGTTTGAGGATCTTTGGGGTGTGGAGGAGGACTGGGAGTTGCGGAAGGGCTGGGTATGAAGGAGGGCTGGGGGAGGGGCTGGGGGAGGGGCTGGGGGATTCTTGTTAATGTATGTATATCACTAGTATGAAACTAATGACTTGTCTACCGAGATGGGTGACTGCCAGACACACAGTAGTGCCGTTGTGTCTATTACCATACGTTTATGTCAAGTGTATGGTGACACGACAGTCAACATCACGCCACATTCTTGGGGCTACAAAGAACATACAGCCTCGTGGCTATATGGTGACATGACAGTCTACATCACGCCACATTCTTGGGGCTACAAAGAACATACAGTCTCGTGGTTATTCATATAGAGAGCCCACTCCTTCACCACCAACACGCCTCTGAATAAGGACTCTGTTTTGTTACCAACGTGCAGCTCTCTCCTGAAGGGAACTCACTAAAGCACAAGAGAATAAAGTCAGATACATTGTCTACTAGATCACTGTTGGGTCATTCAGTTAACCACTCCACTTATACTGGGTGAGAACTGGGGGCTGGTAGAGGGCTTGGGGCTGGAGGAGGGCTTGGGGCTGGAGGAGGGCTTGAAGCTAGAGGAGGGCTTGGGTCTGGAAAAGGATTGGGGCTGGAGTCGTCAACCACACAATTACTCTTCCTTCCGGTAACCTCCGTCTGGTGTGAGCTGGGAGGTCAGCCTGAGCCTTAAATGATGCCGCACGGGAGCTGTCAGCCGTCAGCCAGTTGTCAGGCAGTCATCAGCCAGTCGTAAGCAGTCGTCAGCCAATTGTCAGGCAGTCGTCACCAAGTTGTCAGGCAGTCATCAACCAGTCGTCAGGCAGTTATCAGCCAGTTGTCAGTAAGTCATCAACCAGTTTTCAGGCAGTCACCAGCCAATTATTAGTCAGTCGTCACCCAGTTGTCAGCTAGACACCAGCCAGTAGTCAGTCAGACATCAGCCAGCTGTCAATCAGTCGTCAGTCAGTTGTCAGTCAATCCTCAGCCAATTTTCAGTCCGTCGTCACCCAGATGTCAGCTAGACATCAGCCAGTTGTCAGGCAGTCGTCAGCATAAAAACTGTATATGCTACTATTAATGCACCATCTTTGAGTTGCAACACACACACACACACACACACACATACACACACACACTACTACTACTTTGCTGTCACTTGGAATCGAGTATGACGATCATCCAGTTATGGTAAAATGATATAGCTTATTAGGGATGCCACCTAGGTTAATGAGTTTTGAGGTGACTAAAGAGCCCGATACGGAACCGGCAGCGTCGTCCACATTCGTTGCACATGTGGAGGGCTCCATCTACTGCGGGAGGGGCGGTGGCAGTGTCTTTCCGACGTTGGCGCTTATCTGCCTGGGTATGCAGTCGGGCTAACTCAAAAGTATTGACACCTTCCCGTGTGGTGCTTCTCCAAGCGATACTATGTGGAGTAATCGACTCCCAGGTGAGGGGGTCGATTTGACGCCTTTTCAGGTTTATCTTAAGACTATCCTTATACCTTTTCAATTGTCCGCCAGCCTTACTTTTTCTATTCGTTTGGTGACTGCAAAGTAGCTGCTTTGGCAGTCTACTGTCGTCCATGCAGGTAACATGGTCAGTCCATCGTAGTTGTTCATGGATAATGGCAGCCTCGATGCTCCTACAGTTGGTGTCACCAAGAATGCTGGCATTTCTCTTGTCTTCCCAGCGAACTCGGAGGATGGAACGTCGACTCTGTTGGTGAAAGTTTTCAAGTGCATTGAGGTGCCTCCTGTATGTGACCCAAATCTCACTGCCATATAGCAGGGTGAGGAGGACCACTGCTCGATATACATGTAACTTTGTGGATAATTTCAGCTCCCTACAGCTGAAGACACGATTTCGGAGTCCGCCCAAGGCGGTTTATTTATTTATTTATTTATTTTTTTTTTTTTACACGGGTATTATCCCACCCGGGCACAGGTCACTGACCCACATCAGGCCTGGGGGGGGCGAATAAATAATAATAATAATAATAATAATAATAATAATAATAATAATTAATAAAATTGATAGCAAATTAATACCAATAAAAAAAAATAAAATATAATAATACCCATAAATAAATACAAAAACGAAAAAATAAATCAAGAGTGAGAAGCGATATACATAATGTACTGTATGTTGTGTTGTCCAAGTAAGAGAAACAATTGAGACCATGCGATTGTGTGTAAATGAGGCAGCATCTGATCCGATGCTGAACATTATCTTTGATGTCTGCGGTGATGGACAGGTGGGAGCAAAGATACCGAAAGTGGGCAGGTTAGAAGAGAATCTGAGTCTTACGTACATTCACCTCAAGGCCGAAGTGTGCATACGTGTCTACATAGGTGTTCAGGATCTCCTGTAGGTCGTGTTCAGTGTGAGCAACAAGGGTGAGGTCGTCTGCATACTGAAGTTCAGTAATGGAAGCTGCCGACACCTTTGTTCTTGCCTGGAGTCGTCTTATGTTGAAAAGACCTCCCTTTACCCGGTACTCGATGTTCACCCCACTGACTAAATTGGCACTGGCACGAGTAACGAAGGCAGCCAAGAAGATGGAAAAGAGAGTTGGTGCCAGTACATACCATTGTTTAACCCCTGTTTGGATGGGGAAGAATTCTGACTGGGTGCTGTTGTGCAGGACACTGCCGTTCATGCCAACTTGGAATTGCCTCACAATGGCGATGAATTTTGGTGGCAGCCAAAACGGCTGAGGGTTCACCAGAGGGCTTCCCTGTTGACTGAGTCAAAGGCCTTGGTTAGGTCGATGAAAGTCATATACAGGTCACGACGCTGTTCTCGGCACTTTTCTTGTATCTGGCGTGCAGCAAAGATCATGTCAGTGGTGCCACGTGATGGTCTAAAACCACATTGAGATTCTGGGAGGAAGTTTTCCACCTCAGGAAGAAGTCTGTTTAGGAGGACTCGGGCTATAATCTTGCCAGTTACGGAGAGCAGTGAGATCGCATGGTAGTTGCCACAATCTGACCGGTCCCCCTTGTTCTTATGAATATTGACAATGGAGGTATCTTTAATACCTTGGGGGATTTCCTCCCTTTCCCATATATTATCCAGGAGAGAGTAGAGACGGCTGGTAAGTAGAGGTCCTCCTGCTTTATACACCTCGGCTGGGATTCCATCAGGCCCTGAGGCTTTGTTATTTTTCATGTGTTTGATGGCAGTAGCTACCTCATCCAGGGATGGAGGATAACTGAGGTGGGTCAGCTCTGGATGCTGAGGGACCTGCTGGGTTGTCAGGACATCCACATAGGTGTTTTGGTTGAGCAATGAATGTTAGTGCTCTTTCCAACGCTGAAGGAGGCCTTCGTCGTTTTTAATTATGTGGACACCGTCAGATGAGCGAAGGGGGGCTGCACCACGAGTTACTGGCCCATAAAGTGTTTTGGTGAAAATGAAAAATTCACGCATCTTGTGCTGATCTGCAAGTTTTTGTGCTTCACATACTTTATTTTTAAGCCAGTCATTCTTTAGATTGAAGTTCCCGCTGGGCTACCGCTTTCTTCTTGCGGATGGTATCAGCTTTCGCCCGAGACTGAGGGTTGTTCTGCCAGTCAGTAAAAGCAGCACGTTTATCATCAATGAGTACTTTGATTGCCTCATCATTTTTATCAAACCAGTCCTGGTTTTATTCTTTTCAGCTGGCCGAGGGTCTCTCTGCAGGTTTCTGTCATAACAGTATTAAGAGTATCCCATTCGGCACTGGGATTCACGTTGTTTGCTGTTGGGTTGTTTATAAGCCCAGGTTCGAGCTGCTCTCTGGGAGCATGTGCTACCCCTAGATCCTCCAGACGCTTGGTATTAAAACCTCTTCTGGAGGCTTGCTGCCTTCGCCGTTTTGGGGCAACGTGAAGTGAGAGTTTGGATCTGATAAGTCGATGATCAGTGTCACAGTGGTCTGAGCCACTCATGGCACTGGTGATGAGGACATCTCGGCGATCTCTTTCTCTGACAATGATGTAGTTAATGACATGCCAGTGTTCGGATCGTGGGTGTTGCCACGATCTCTTGAACTTGTCTGCCTGCCTAAACAAGGTATTGGTGATAGTGAGGCTGTGAGCAGCACACTTACTGAGAAGGAGTAGGCCATTGGGATTACACTTGCCTAGTTCATTTCTCCCTATGGTTCCCTGCCAAATGTTAGCATCTCTGCCAACTCTGGCATTGAAGTCGCCAAGGAGCACATTCTTGTCTTCTCTGATGAAAGAGGTTAGCACTCTGTCGAGGTCGGCATTAAACGCCTCCTTGATGTCATCCTCTGCATCCAGTGTTGGGGCATATGCACTGATGAAGAAGGCATGACGTGAGTGATTCAGTGGGGCTTGAAGCGTCATGAGGTGCTCGTTGATCCCAATAGGCATTTCATTTAGCCTGTGTAGGATGCGTTGGCGGATGGCAAAGCCAACTCCATAAATGAGGTTTCTCTCCGCAGTAGGCTTACCTTTCTAGAAGAAGGTGTAGCCAGACCCCCATTCTGTGAGTTGGCCCTCATCTGGGAGCCGGGACTCACTGATGGCTGCTATGTCGATGTTATACTTAGCCAGCTCTTTTGCCACAAGGGCAGTTCTTCTTTCAGGATGCACATTTGTGCCAGTATCCAGAAGGGTCCTGATATTCCATGTAGCGACCATAAGAGGTTGTATGGTTTGTTTTTGTTTGGATCTGTGATTTTGATTGTGTTTTCCACCGCATAAGGATGACCTTACTGGGTGCGGTTGCCAAGTCAAGTTGGGTTTTTAGGCACGCTATGTTTAGGGCACCTTTTCTAGGCCCCTCCCTATGTGGGGTGAGCAGAGTGGCTCCTCGAAAGGGCTGCTTAGTCGCACGGACAGGACCGGATTGCACTCCTGCCTAGATCCCAGTGCATAAACGACCATCTTATCTGTGCCGCCCATGTGCAGAGTTGTGACTAGAGACTCCCGGCAGTCACTGTCCTATCGCCACTCGTCCTTCGCCATAGGACTTTTGGGGGTATAGGGGTTTTGATGATGATTAGAAGTATGATGAACCTGGATGATGGCTGTGCATGAATTGATTTATATGGTGAGGCAGGAGCACAGGCTGCAACCACACATCTTGGCTCTCCCTTTTCCAGATCCAGTGGTGCAAGTGTTGCAACGACTGGGGAGAGGGAGAGTTGCATTGAACTGCCGATAGCCCAGTTTGTTGGGTTTCGCCTTAGTAGCCTGTCCATCACGCATTGCCTTCGTCCGCCAGTGTAGTCGTTGGGTTCCCATAGTGGCCACCTCTTCTGCCTATACCGCCGTTGGGGTCTTGTTGGAGCTCTGCAAGCATGTCTGCCTGATGCTGGGCTCCCCCGCAGATCTTTCGAATGGGGGTTTACTCCCGTAGCCTTATACCTACCAAGGTTAATTCGCAAGGCAGTGGGGCAGTGGTTGGCAGGCGCCAGGACGTGTCCACATGTTTTTGGGCCTATGCGCCGTCCCTCTGGGGCCCACTGCTACTCCGAGATCCTCTGCTGGTGTGTTGCCACGAGGAAGCACACCAGGATTCTTAATGGTGAAGAGGCTATGTACTGGCGGGGAGAGACTTATGCAAGTTGCTTCCCTGTTCGTTACGAGGGCTAGCCAGCGGGGGTAGCTGAAAGCAAGAGGGAACAAGCAGTGCTTGCACCTTAACACTGACATAATGGTGCCACACTAGACGCATTTCACCACACTGTGTGAAATCACAAACAGGGTCAAGAGCAGACCTGTTTACCCAGCCAATAAGTTGACAATGAAAGCCGGTTACCGACACTCACCGGGTTGAGTCACACCTTAGACACAGGTAGTGGGGCACTGAACACCAACACACAGGTAGTGGGGCACTGAACACCAGAACACAGGTAATGGAGCACTGAACACCAGAACACGGGTAATGGAGCACTGAACGCTAAAACACGGGTAGTGGGGCACTGAACACCAGAACAGAGGTAATGGAGCACTGAACACTAAAACACGGGTAGTGGGGCACTGAACACCAGGACACAGGTAATGGAGCACTGAACACTAAAACACGGGTAGTGGGGCACTGAACACCAGGGCATAGGTAGTGGAGCACTGAACACCATGACACGAGTAGTGGAGCACTGAACACCAGGACACAGGTAGTGGAGCACTGAACACTAAAACACGGGTAGTGGGGCACTGAACACCAGGACACAGGTAGTGGAGCACTGAACACTAAAACACGGGTAGTGGGGCACTGAACACCAGGACACAGGTAGTGGAGCACTGAACACTAAAACACGGGTAGTGGGGCACTGAGCACCAGGACACAGGTAGTGGAGCACTGAACACTAAAACACGGGTAGTGGAGCACTGAGCACCAGGACACAGGTAGTGGAGCACTGAACACTAAAACACGGGTAGTGGGGCACTGAACACCAGGACACAGGTAGTGGAGCACTGAACACTAAAACACGGGTAGTGGGGCACTGAGCACCTGGACACAGGTAGTGGAGCACTGAACACTAAAACACGGGTAGTGGGGCACTGAGCACCAGGACACAGGTAGTGGAGCACCTGGTGTAGTTCTATACAAACTAAGACTCAGCCTCTCACTGTTACATCCTGTTCTCCCTGACTACCTGTTATTAGGACGTTAGCTCACCTGGTTTATGTTAACATTACTTCCGGGTCACCTGCAGATTAACCTAACCTAACCTAACCTAACCTGACCTAACCGTACCTGACCTAACCGTACCTGACCTATCTCTTCGTCAATCATCGAGAGTCATTAGAGTTAAGTGCCTCCTACAGCTGATATTGTAACACAGACCAAGTGGGCTTGTGGTACCTCGACGAACTGAACAAGGTGTGAGGACAGATCACTACCGGCGGGAATTACTCCATACCGGTCTTTGGTTTTATTGGGGTGACGACCTGTGATGAAGTAACTCTCGTCTGCTGACACAATGGTCATCAGGATTGAAATTCATAAAGCCTATTAGAAGGAAGGCTCCCCCCACCTTCCCACCGCCCATTCTGTTCAGTATAATTATTGGTTCCAGCAACAAATGTTTTGGATTAAATCACCATCACCCGGTTCCTCCACTTTAAGTACAACTTATTCACAAAACCGTACTCAACGTTTACTGCCCAGCTCTCAGTTATCATCAAAAATAATATGATTCTTCATTTTTTAACATAACTTTTCACATCATTTCAAATTCTTATCTTAAAACTATATCTCTTCTTTCTTCAACTCCACTTAAACACCTGTAATATGTGTCCATTATCTTGATGAAAACTCCTGTCATATCCACCCGTTTCTTGACAAATTCTGTCATAATTGTAATAATCTGTGTGGGTGGTTCAGTAGGTCAGTAAACATGTGATGTCATATTCTTCCTCCTACAGTACGTCACTGAATCAACAAGAGAACTTGGACAGTATAGTACAATAATCTGACACGATACTGACAAACTTGACTCTTCTTGACTCTCTTTATGAACGAGAATGATTCAATTTGTCTCGAGCTAATTGACTCATTCCCGTTCACACAGAATGAGTCAAGAAGAGTCACGTTTGTCAGGACCTGTCAGGTGTCATGGGTCTGGACACATTCTCCCGCAATATTACTTGTTCTCTTGTGAGTTCGGCGGCGTTATTTTATCAGGATATCTTCGACTAATTGTGTTTGATTTTGTGTATGTAAAGTATGGTTGGTAATGAGTGAGTAAACTCATGTGAATTATTTGGTTCTTATTTACTAATCATATCTACGCTATTATTTCAATATATAATCTTACCTGTAATTATTCAACTCAACTCAATCCGATTACTCTAGTATTTTCACGCTAACCTGGCCCATAAGCCCCGCCCCACGTCTATAATTATAAACAGCTGATTGGTTCCTCTCCTGGACTGCACATATATAAGCGCGTATTTATGTCAACCTTTTATAATAAATATTTAAAAGTTTCTAGCATCCTCTCTGAAGTGCTAATGCCTTGAAATCATTTACATTTTGATAATCCATATATATTCAACATTATTTTAGACAATAACAGGTCTGCTTGTGAGCACATTTAGTTTGAATTTTCTCTGAACCAATCAACTATTAGGATAGAAAAAGAGACGTGGCTTATGGGTCAGGTAAGCGTGGAAAGGGTATAGGATCAGACACACTGGGATGACAGAGAGCTGGACTTATGATAGCCTCCAGCAGCATGACGCGGCTTCCTTCCACCTCAACTGACTCTCGAGGACTGACGAAAAAATGGGTAAGGTCGTATTCATGAAACGACTCGACCCCCCTGGTGTACGCTTGCATGGCGAGTCATGTAGAGTTATGACTCAACGTGACTCGATTCGTTTGTTGTGAACGCAGCCTAAATAAATAGAACTTTTACAGGTACCAACGGTTTCCAAATTTTGTTGGGGCCAAAATGTGTACATACAGAGAAAGTTGTGTTCACTCAATGTTGAGGATGTCTGTAACAGTGATCACTTTAATACTAAATACCAGGGCTCCTTCAGGTGAGACAATGACCTTCATTCCACACGACAGCTGGTGACTCATGCCCACAGTACTTGGTGAGTGACCTGAGCTTGGAAGTGTAGCAGTTATTGAACCACCATTACTGTACCAACCGGTAAAGTCTGTTTTACGGTTGAGGTAACACTTTACTACAGAACCACATCATTTATGTCGCTAGGATGTGTTCCTATAAATTTTCCATATAAAAAAGGAGATAGGAACCTAGCCCAACCTAACCTAACCTAACCTAACCTAACCTAACCTAACCTTGTGATTGTTTAGTCTCCATCAGCTGTCCTATTTGTGATTGGTTAATTTTCCCAAAGATTATATTATTATCTGTGTACTGATTGGCCGAATGACTCGCGATTTACTACATATCTATTTTATGTATTATGTATTTCAGCGCCAGTGAAATTATATTAGCGTTTATGTATCAGTTTATGACGTAATAGTGGAAGGGGTGTGTGTGTGTGGAAGAAGTGGTCGTGAGCTTCCGTGGTGGTGTTGGTATAATTTATCCATTTGGTTTCCACGTCATCCACGCTAAGTACTTCAGTCCAGGGATGGTGAACTATCCACTGCCCGAAGAGGCGCACTGCAGAGTCAGTAATCGGCCTGTAGGTCTTGATGTAGGGTCTCTGTGCTTGAGTGGGAGTGGCAGCTGGGGACCAGAGCACTGATAAGTGTGTGCTACACCCGATAGGAGGCATTGGTTGAGGTGGTTGGTACTGGTCCGCTAAGTCAGTTAAGATAAGGTCAAGGGTATTTTGACCGTGTGTGGGGAAGGTCACAACTTGTGATAGTGATAGCTGGTCCTGGATATCAGTGGTGTCAATTTCATTATAATCCCCACATAATACTAACTTGGCACATGGGTACCTGACTCTGAGGTGGTCTGAGGTGGTAATGAGATGATTGATAAGAGTGTCTCTGGTGGGTGAGCGAGGCGAATGGTATGCCACACAGATTATGATGGAAGCAGTGTGGCGAGGGTGGGCCGGTGGCACAACACGTACCCATAATGCTTCCACATCTGCTGGGACTTGAACATCCAGGCGTGACGGGCGTAGGTCATCTTGACAGAAGAGGGCAACGCCCCTTCCGCGTCTATGTGAACGAAGGTGATGAAAGAGTTGATATCCCTCAATATGACACGTTTCAGGCACAATTTGCCAAGCCTCACATATGGCAACGACGCTCGCGGCGGCTGACCTGACTGTAGTTGCCAGCTCGTCAAACTTGTTAGCTAGGGAAGTGACGTTGGATAGCAGTAAAGACGGGAGATCATACCATATCCGTGGAACTTCAGTGTGGTGGTACGGTCTGTCGGGGGTGGGTTTCTCCGGTTTCCTAGCGGAGGTTACGGTCCTAATGGGCTTATGTGTATGACGGCTTTAGATGGTACAGAGTGCGTCGGGAGTAAGTGATTGGTGGCCATATATTGATATCTGTTGTGGGCGGACGGAAGTGTTTGTCACTGACGGCACTTTGAGGGCCACTGACACTGGTAGACATCTGTTAATATTTGTCAGTCGTAAAGACCGTGGGTCTTTGTCCCTGGTGCTTGGGGTCGCCGACACAGTTTTCACGATATATGTAAACACCGCGGTGGTCATTGTCACTGGCACTTTGAAGGTGACCGATAAAGTGCCCACTGTCTGACTTTTCCTTGGGGTGCACTATCGGAGCACTGTATGATAATCACTTATTGCACTGATGACTTGAATGTTTTGCTGAGAAAGTCCCGGTCAGGTTAGGTCGGGTCCAGTCACACTCAGTATTACACTGCTGTGCTTTTGTGCTTTTCCTTAAGTGCACTGCTCGGTAATCAATCGTTCACTAATCACTAGAATGTTTTGCTGAATAGATCCCGGTGTAGTAAGGCTGGTAGGGCGTTGGGATATAGCAGGGAGAAGGGGCAGGGCCAAACAGACTCGGCCTGGCTGCTAAAACCGGGAGCGCCTTCGGGGCACGTCTTGTCACACTGACGGTTGACACGTGTGTGTTTATGTGTATGTGTGTGTGTGTGTGTGTCTGTGTGTATGTGTGTTTACGTGTGTGTGTGTGTGTGTCTGTGTGTGTGTGTGTGTGTGTATGTGTGTTTATGTGTGTGTGTGTCTGTGTGTGTGTGTGTGTGTGTGTGTCTGTCTGTGTGTGTATGTGTGTGTGTCTGTGTGTATGTGTGTTTGTGTGTGTATGTGTGTGTGTGTGTGTGTGTGTATGTGTCTGTGTGTATGTGTGTCTCTGCCTGTGTGTGTCTGTGTGTGTGTGTGTGTGTGTATGTGTGTCTGTGTATGTGTGTCTGCCTGTGTGTGTGTGTGTGTGTGTGTGTGTGTCTATGTGTGTGTGTGTGTGTGTCTGTGTGTATGTGTTTTGTGTGTCTGTGTGTATGTGTGTTTATGGATGTGTCTGTGTGTTTGTGTCTGTCTGTCTGTGTCTGTGTGTGTGTGTGTGTGTCTGTCTGTGTGTGTATCTATGAGTGTGTGTGTTTATGTATATGTTTATGTGTGTGTGTGTGTTTATGTGTGTGTTTTATGTGTGTGTCTGTGTGTGTGTGTGTGTTTATGTGTGTCTGTGTGTCTGTGTGTGTGTGTCTGTCTGTCTGTGGGTGTGTGTCTGTCTGTGTGTGTGTATCCTGACTGTCTGTCTGTGTGTGTGTGTGTGTGTGTGTGTCTGTCTGTGTCTGTGTATACATTAAAATGTGATTAGGAACAATTCACCTGTGGTGGACATGAGCAGAGGAGGCTCAATTCTCCCTTCTGTCTCCCGTAACCCTCCCCATCTCTCCTCCACTTGCAATACCATCTCCTCCTCCCATTCCTCCTCCCACAGCCTCCTTCCTCCCATAACCCTCCTTCTCCTCCTCCACTCCCCTTGTCCCCCATCTCCCTCTATAACCTCCTAAAAATACATCATTATATCACATGTCATTGTGTGTATATATGTTTGGGACATCATCATCATCATCATCATGGGATATCCATTATCATCTGTTATCATTCCTATCATCATGTTATCGTCTCATCACATCAAAAATAAGCACATCTGATCTCATCAGCAGGCCTCAGTCATATCATCATACGTTATCATTATATATCATTTATCTCATGGATATCATTTAAATATAATGCATCATTATATCATCATCATTATCTTTGTCATCACAGTCTCATCAAGTGGCAGACTATCTCATTTGTCGTTATCATCTGTCATGTCTGTCTCATCATTCTCCTTGACCACAGTCTCGTCATCCTGACCTCTGGGTTATCTGCGTCATCTCATCTATGATATCGTCTCGTTATCTGGCCATTATCATCATCGTCACCCTCCGCTCAAATTGCTCATGCATCGTATCATCACATGACATCATTATATATCATCTCCGCCTCTCCTCCTCCCCGCCCTCTTGCCCTCACCCACTCCCCATGCCTCCCCTTCTCCTCCACTCCCCACCTTTCACCTTCTCTCCCTCCCACAACCCTCCCTTCTCTCCTCCCTCCCCATGACCCTCCCCTTCTCTCCTCCACTCCCCATAACCCTCCTTCCCTCACCCTCCCCATAACCATCCTTCTCACTCCCTCCCCTGTCCCTCCCTTCTCTCCTCCACTCACCATATCCCTCCACTTCTCTCCCCACTCCCATTACCCTCCCCTTCCTCCCTCCTCCCCATTACCCTCCCTTCTCCCTCATCCCCATACCCTCCCTTCCCTCCCTCATCCATATCCTCCCTTCTCTCCCCCTCTGAATAGTGTGGGGTGCGTCGCTTAGCCATATGTGTAAATAATAAAAATCAGCGAATAGGGGGAGGGAGGAAGTGAGGAGGTACAGTGAGGAGGCCTGAGGAGGAGGAGGCACAGTGAGGGAGGAGAGGAGTGAGGAGGAGAGGGGAGGGAGGAGGCACAGTGGGAGGAGGTGGAGTGAGGAGTACAGTGAGGAGGAGGCGCAGTGAGGAGGAGGAGGCTCACGAGAGGGAGGAGGAGGTGCAGTGAGGGAGGAGGTGCCTGATGGGGGAGGAGGTACAGTGAGGAGGGCAGTGAGGAGGAGGTACCTGGTGAGGAGGAGTGCAGTGAGGGTGGTGCAGTGAGGAGGGTGCACAGTGGGGAGGAGGAGAGTCCAGTGGGGAGGAGGAGGAGAGTGAGGGAGGGGATGGAGGTGCAGTGAGGGAGGAGGAGGAGTGAGGAGGTGCACAGTGAGGGAGGAGGAGTGCACAGTGGGGAGGAGGGAGTGCAGTGAGGAGGAGGAGGGAGGTACAGTGAGGGAGGAGGAGTGAGGGAGGGAGGGAGGCAGTGAGGGAGGGACACAGTGAGGGAGGAGGGAGGAGGAGGTACAGTGAGGGAGGAGGGAGGGAGGAGGTACAGTGAGGGAGGAGGTGGTGAGGAGGAGTGGGGAGGAGGAGGTACTGGGGAGGAGGAGGAGGCTACACAGTGAGGGAGGAGGAGGTACACACAGGGAGGAGGAGGAGGAGGTACACAGTGAGGGAGGGAGGTACTGAAGGGAGAGGGAGGAGGAGGCAGTGAGGAGGAGGGAGAGCACAGTGAGGGAGGAGAGACTGAGAGGAGGAGGTACAGGAGGGAGGAGGGAGGGGAGGAGGCCACAGTGGGGATGGAGGTACAGTGAGGGGGAGGAGGGAGTACACAATGAGGGAGGGGGAGGAGGAGGAGGTGATGAGGGAGGAGGAGGAGGGTACAGTGAGGGATGGAGGTACAGTGGGGAGGGAGGAGTACAGTGAGGGAGGAGGGTACACAGGGAGGAGGAGGGAGAAGTACACAGTGAGGTGGAGAGTACACAGTGAGGGAGGGAGGAGTACAGTGAGGAGGAGGAGGCCACAGTGAGGAGGAGGTGCAGTGAGGGAGGAGGAAGGCACAGGAGGAGGAGAGTGAGTGAGGAGGAGGTACACAGTGAGGATGGAGGGAGGTACACAGGTGAGGGAGGAGTGAGGGAGGGAGGAGGCACACAGGGAGGGAGGAGGAGAATGAGAGGGAGGAGGAGAGTACATGGGGAGGAGGAGGCCTGAGGAGGAGGGAGGAGGAGGGAGGTACACAGTGAGGAGGAGGAGGTGCACAGTGAGGAGGAGGAGGAGGGAGAGGAAGGTACAGAGGGAGGGAGGTACACAGTGGGGAGGAGGGAGTGAAACAGGGAGGGGGAGGGAGGAGGTACACAGTGAGGGGAGGAGGGAGGCACAGGAGGGGAGGGAGGGAGGCACAGTGAGGGAGGGAGGAGTACACAGGAGGGAGGGAGGGAGGGGAGGAAGGTACACAGTGAGGGAGGAGGAGGTACACACGGTGAGGGGAGGGAGGGAGGCACAGGCAGAGGGGAGGGGAGGGAGGCACACAGGGAGGGGAGGGAGGGGAGGCACAGGAGGGGAGGGAGGGAGGCACACAGGGAGGAGGGAGGAGGGGAGGGAGGGAGGTACACAGTGAGGGATGGAGGGAGGTACACAGTGAGGAGGAGGGAGGTACACAGGAGGGGAGGGAGGGAGGCACACAGGAGGGGAGGGAGGGAGGTACACAGGAGGGGAGGGAGGGAGGCACAGGGAGGGAGGGAGGGAGGTACACAGGAGGGAGGGAGGGCACAGGAGGGGAGGGAGGGGAGGGGGAGGAAGGTACAGGGGAGGGGATGGAGGGGAGGTACACAGAGGGAGGGGGAGGGGGAGGGGAGAGAGGAGGTGGCACAGGAGAGGGGAGGGAGGGAGGTACACAGGAGGGGAGGGAGGGAGGTACACAGGGAGGGAGGGAGGAGGCACAGGGGAGGGAGGGGAGGAAGGGTACACAGTGAGGGGAGGGAGGGGAGGTACACAGTGAGGGAGGGGAGGGGAGGGAGGGAGGAAGGTACACAGTGAGGGATGGAGGGGAGGTACACAGTGAGGGGAGGGAGGGAGGTAAACAGGGAGGGGGAGGGAGGGAGGCACAGGAGGGGAGGAGGGAGGGGAGGAAGGTACAGTGAGGGGAGGGGAGGGAGGCACACAGGTGAGGGGGGAGGGGAGGGAGGCACAGTGAGGGAGGGAGGGAGGCACACAGTGAGGGAGGGAGGGAGGTACACAGGAGGGAGGGAGGGAGGCACACAGTGAGGGAGGGAGGGAGGTACACAGGAGGGGAGGAGGGAGGTACACAGTGAGGGGAGGGAGGAAGGCACAGGTGAGGGGAGGAGGGAGGTACACAGTGAGGGGAGGGAGGAAGGCAACAGGAGGGGAGGGAGATACACAGTGAGGGGAGAGAGGGAGACACAGTGAGGGGAGGGAGGTACACAGGGGAGGGAGGGGAGGTACACAGTGGGGAGGGAGGTACACAGTGGGGAGGGGAGGTACACAGGGGGAGGGAGGCACAGTGAGGGAGAGAAGGTACACAGGGAGGGGAGGTGCACAGCAGTGGGGAGGGAGGGGAGGGCCACAGTGAGGGGAGGGAGGGAGGTACACAGTGAGGGAGGAGGGGAGGCACAGAGGGAGGGGAGGGAGGCAAGGCAGTGAGGGAGGGAGGGAGGGAGGGAGGGAGGGAGGAGGTACACAGGAGGGAGGGAGGGAGGGAGGGAGGAGGCACAGTGAGGGAGGAGGGAGGTACACAGTGAGGGAGGAGGGAGGTACACAGTGAGGGAGGGAGGGAGGTACAGGGAGGGAGGAGGAGGCAAAACAGGGAGGAGGGAGGGAGGTACACAGGAGGGAGGGGAGGAGGGAGGGAGGTACACAGTGAGGGGAGGGAGGAGGGACAGGAGGGGAGGGAGGGAGGGCAGAGGGGAGGGAGGGAGGTACACAGTGAGGGGAGGGGAGGGAGGGGGCACAGGGAGGGGAGGGAGGGGAGGGCACAGGGGAGGGGAGGGGAGGGGAGGGAGGTACACAGTGAGGGGAGGGAGGAGGTACACAGGAGGGGAGGGGAGGGAGGTACAGTGAGGGGAGGGAGGGAGGTACACAGGGAGGGGAGGGAGGGAGGTACACAGGGAGGGAGGGAGGGAGGCAACAGGGGAGGGGAGGGAGGGAGGTACATGGGAGGGGAGGGAGGGAGGGAGGAAGGCACACAGTGAGGGAGGAGGGAGGTACACAGGAAGGAGGGAGGGAGGGAGGAGGAGGTACACAGTGAGGGGAGGGAGGGAGGTACACAGTGAGGGAGGAGGAGTAAAACAGGGAGGGAGGAGGGAGGCACATGGGAGGGAGGGAGGAAGGTACACAGGAGGGATGGAGGGAGGCACACAGTGAAGGAGGGAGGCAGGGGAGGGGAGGGAAGGTACACAGTGAGGGGAGGAGGAGGTACACAGGAGGGGGAGGGGAGGGGAGGTAACAGTGAGGGGAGGGAGGGGAGGCACACAGGGGTGGGAGGGAGGGGAGGGAGGGAGGTACACAGTGAGGGGAGGAGGGGGAGGTACATGTGAGGGGAGGGGAGGGGAGGAGGGCAGTGAGGGAGGGAGGGAGGCACACAGTGAGGGGAGGGAGGGAGGTCACAGTGAGGGGAGGGAGGGAGGTACACAGTGTGAGGGAGGAGGTACACAGTGAGGGGAGGGGAGGAAGGTACACAGTGAGGGATGGAGGGGATACACAGTGAGGGAGGGAGGAAGGTACACAGTGAGGGAGGGAGATACAAGTGAGGGAGAGAGGGAGGTACAGTGAGGGAGGGAGGCAGTAAGGGAGGAGGGACACAGGAGGGGAGGGAGGGAGGCACAGTGGGAGGGTACAGGGGGAGGGAGGTGCACAGGGGGGGAGGGGAGGTACACAGTGGGAGGCACAGTGGGGAGGAGGGGAGGGGGGACACACAGTGAGGGAGAGAGAGGTACACAGGAGGGGAGGGAGATACAAAGTGAGGGAGAGAGGGAGGCACACAGGAGGAGAGGGAGCAAAGGAGGGAGGAGGAGGTAAACAGTGGGGGGAGGGAGGCACACAGTAAGGAGGAGGTACACAGTGGGAGAGGGAGGAGGAGAGGAGGGGAGGGAGACACAGTGGGGGAGAGAGGAGGTACAGAGGGAGGGGAGGTACACAGTGAGGGAGGAGGGAGGGGAGGAGGGGAGGGGAGGAGGGAGGTACAAAGGAGGAGGAAGGGGAGGTACACAGTGGGAGGAGGAGGGGAGGAGGCACAGGAGGGGAAGAGAGGGAGGCACAGAGGAGGGAGGTACACAGGAGTGGAGGGAGGGAGGCACACAGGTGAGGGAGGGAGGAGGCACACTGGAGGAGGGAGGGAGGGAGGGAGGAGGGAGGGGGAGGGAGGCAGTGAGGGGAGGGAGGTACACAGGGAAGGAGGGAGGTACAAGGGGAGGGGAGGAGGAGGAGGTACACAAGGGAGGGGGAGGGAGGGAGGGAGGCACAGAGGGAGGAGGGGAGTGAGGGGAGGGAGGGATGGACAGAAGGAGGAAGGGGAGGGAGGTACTAGAGGGGATGAGGAGGTACACAGGAGGGAGGGAGGTAACAGGGAGGAGGAGGAGGTACATGAGGGAGGGAGGAGGCACAGTGAGGGGAGGGAGGAGGTACACAGGAGGGAGGAGGAGAGGACAGGAGGATGAGGCACAGTGAGGGAGGGAGGAGGCACCAGAGGGGAGGGAGGAGGCCAAGTGAGGAGAGAGGCAAGGGACACAGAGGAAGGAGGAGGAGGCACAGAGGAGGGAGGGAGGCACATTGAGGGAGGAGGCACACACAGGGGAGGGGAGGAGGTACAGAGGGAGGGAGGGAGGGGAGGGGAGGTACACAGAGGGGAGGGAGGTACACAGTGAGAGGGAGGAGGTAACAGTGAGGGAGGAGGCAGAGGGGAGGGAGGTACACAGTGAGGAGGAGGTACACAGTGAGGGGATGGAGGTAACAGAAGGAGGAAGGAGGAGGCACAGTGAGGGGAGGGAGGGAGGTAACAGTGAGGGGAGGGAGGGAGGTACGAAGAGGGAGGGAGGGAGGTACTGTGTGAGGGGAGGGAGGAGGTACTGTGAGGAGGGAGGAGGCACACATGAGGAGGGAGGAGGCACTGAGAGAGGTGAGGGAGGGGAGGGAGGGAGGAGGCAGAGGAGGGAGGAGGTACAGAGGGAGGGAGGAGGAGGAGGGAGGGGGGAGGGGAGAGGGGGAGAGGTGGAGAGGGGAGGGGAGGAGGCAGGGAGGGAGGAGGTGAGGGGAGGGAGGGAGGAGGTAGAGGGGGAGGGAGGAGGTAACAGTGGGAGGGAGGGAGGAGGGAGGCACAGTCAGGGGAGGGAGGGAGGCACAGAGGAGGGAGGGAGGTAACATGTGGGAGGGAGGAGGGCACACGAGAGAGGAGGTAACATAGGTGAGGAGGAGGAGGCAGAGAGGAGGAGGAGCTACAGTGAGGATGACAACAGAGGAGGGAGGAGGCACACAGGGAGGAGGGACACAGGAGGAGGGAGGTACTGTGAGGGGAGGGAGAAGTGAGGGGAGGACATTGAGGGAGGGAGGGAGGTACACAGGAGGGGAGGGAGGTAAGGGAGGGAGGGGAGGAGGTACAGAGAGGAGGGAGGGAGGCACAGGAGGGGAGGTACTAGTAAGGGAGGAGGAGGGAGAGAGAGAGACACAGAGGGGAGGAGGGAGGCACAGTGAGGGGAAGTGAGGGGAGGAGGAGGTACACAGTGAGGGGAGGGAGCACAGTGAGGGAGAGAGGAGGTGAGGGGAGGGAGAGACACAAAGAAAGATAACATAACTGAATGAAGCACACTA
>NW_024717405.1:0-28656 GCF_018991925.1 Homarus americanus | reverse complement strand
CTGTTCGAGTATAACAAGGCCCTGATCGAGTATAACAACGTTCCCTGATCGACTATAACAAAGTCCCTGATAGAGTATAACAAAGGGCCCTGATCGAGTATAACAAAGGCCCTGATCGAGTATAACAAAGCCCTGTTATCGAGGTAACAAATTCCTTGATCAGTATAACAAGTCCCTGATCGAGTATAACAATGTCCCTGAACGAGTATAACAAAGTCCCTGATCGAGTATAAGAAAGTCCTCTGATCGAGTATAACAAGGCCCTGATCGAGTGTAATAAAGTCCCCTGATCGAGTGTAATAAAGTCCCTGATCGAGTATAACAAATTCCCTGATCGAGTATAACAAAGGCCCCTGATCGAGTATAAGAAAGTCCTCTGATCGAGTATAACAAAAGTCCCTGGTCGATTATAACAAAATCCTGATCAGTATAACAAGTCCCTGATTGAGTATAACAAAAGTTCCCTGGTCGAAATAACAAAGCCCCTGATCGAGTATAACAAAGGTCCCTAATCGGGTATAACAAGTCTCCTAATCGATTATAACAAGGTCCCTGATCGAAAGTATAAAATAGTCCCTGGTCGAGTATAACAAGACCCTAATCGATATAACAAAGTCCCTGATCGACTATAACAAGAGCCCTGATCGAGTATAAAAATATCCTGATCGAGTATAACAAGGCAACTTATCGAGAGTAACAAAAGTCCTTGATCAGTATAACAAAGTTCCCTGATCGAGTATAAGAAATTCCTCTGATGAGTATAAAAAAATCCCCTGATCGAGTATCCAATACCTGATCGGTATAACAAAGTCCCTGATCGAGTATAACAAAGTCCCTGATCGAGTATAACAAGGTCTCTTATCGAGAAACAAAGTCCTTGATCAGGTATAACAAAGTCCCCTGATCGAGTATAACAATGTCCCTTGACGAGTATAACAAAGTCCCCTGATCGAGTATTACAAAGGTCCTCTGATCGAGGATAACAAGTCCCTGATCGAGTATAAGAAAGTCGCCCTCACGAGTATAACAAAGGAAACTGATCGAGGTATAACAAAGTCCTGATCAGGTACAGCAAAGTCCCTGATCGAGTATAACAAAGTCCCTGATCGAGTATAACAAGTCCCCTGGTCGATTATAACAAAGGCCTCCTAATCGAGCATAACAAAGTCCCCTGATCGAGTATAACAAGTCCTGGTCGAGTATAACAAAGTCCCCTGGTCGAGTATAACAAAGTCCATGATCGAGTAAAACAAAGTCCTGATCGTGAATAACAAAGCTCCCTGATCGAGTATAACCAAGTCCCTGGTCGAGTATAACAAAGTCCCTTTGATCGAGTATAACAAAGTCTGATAGAGTATAACAAAGTTCCTGGTCGAGTATTACAAAGCCCCTGATCGAGTATAAAAGTCCTTATCTAGTATAACAAAGTCTCTGATCGAGTATAACAAGAGTCCCTTGATCGAGTATAACCAGTCCCTGGTTGGGTGTAACAAAGGCTCCTGATCGGGTATAAAAGGTCTGTTATCGAGGTAACAAATTCCCTTGATTAGTATAACAAAGTCCCTGGATCGATATAACAATGTCCCCTGAACGAGTATAACAAAGTCCCCTGATAGAATTATAACAAAGCCCTCCAGATCGAGTATAACAAAGGCCCTGCTCGAGGTGTAATAAGTCCCCTGATGGGGTATAACAAAGTCCTGATCGACTACAACAAATCCCGTGGTCGATTATGACAAATTCCCTGATAGAGTATAACAAAGGCACGAGATCGAGTATAACAAAGTTCCTTGATCAGTAGAACAAAGTCCCCTGATCGAGTAAAACAAAGACTCTCTGATCGAGTATAACAAAGGCCCCTGATCGAATGTAATAAAGTCCCTGCTCGAGTATAAAAATTCCCTGATCGAGTATGACAAAGTCCCCTAATTGAGTATAACTATGTTCCCTGTCGAGAATAACAAAGCCCTAATCGGGTATAACAAGTCCCTTGATCGAGGTATAACATAGGCCTCTTATCGAGGAAGTAACAAAGTCCCTTGATCTGTATAACAAAGTCCCCTGATCGGTTATAACAATGTCCCTGAACGGGTATAACAAAGTCCCTGATCGGGTATAACAAAAGTCCTCTGATCGAGTATAACAGGGCCCTGATCGAGTGTAATAAAGTCCAGTGATCGAGTATAACAAATTCTGATCGAGGATAACAAAGGGAATCTGATCCAGTATATAAAGTCCCTTCATCGAGTATAACAAAATCCCTGATCGAGTATAACAAAGTCCCTGATAGAGTATAACAAAGTCCTGGTCGAGTATAACAAGGCTAATCGAGCATAACAAAGAGTCTGATCGAGTATAACAAAGTCCCATGATCGAGGTAAACAAAGTCCCTGATCGTGATAACAAAGTCCATGATTAAGTATAACAAAGTCCCTGATCGGAGTATAACAAAGTCCTTGATCGGTATAAACAAGTCCTGGTCGAGGAGTGTAACAAAGGCCCCTCATCGAGTATAACAACGTTGACTGATCGACTGTAACAAAGTCCCTGATAGAGTATAACAAAGGCACCTGATCGAGTATAACAAAGTCCCTGATCAGGTATAACAAAGTCCTGATCGAGTATAACAAAGGAACCTGATCGGTTATAACAAAGTCCCTTGATCGAGTATAACAAAGTCCCTAATCAGGTATAACAAAGTCCCCTAATCGAGGTATAACAAAGTCCTGGTCGAAGGTAACAAAGGCCCCTAATCGAGCATAACAAAGTCCCTAATCAGGTATAACAAAGTCCGTGATCGAGTAAAACAAAGTCCTTCGATCGAGAATAACAATCCCCTGATCGAGTATAACCAAGTCCCTGGTCGAGTATAACAAAGTCCCTGATCGGAGTATAACAAAGTCCTCTGATCGAGAGCATAACAAAGGCCACTAATCGGGCATAACAAAGTCCCTAATCGAGTATAACAAAGTCAAATGATCGGTAAAACAAAGTCCTGATCGTGAATAACAAAGTCCCTGATCGAGTATAACAGTCCCTGATCGAGTATAACTAAAGTCCCTTGATCGAGGTATAACGTAATCCCTGGTCGAGTATAATAAAGACCCTAATCGGGTAGACAAAGTCTCCTGATCGACTATAACAAAGTCCCTTGATCGAGGTATAACCAAGTGCCCTGGTCGAGGTTAACAAAGGCCCTGATCGAGCATAACAAAGTCCCTGATCGTGAATAAAAAAGTCCTGATCGAGTATAACAAAGTTCTCTGATCGAGTATAACAGGCCCCTGATCGAGTGTAATAAAGTCCCTGATCGAGTATCACAAAGTCCCTGATCGAGTATAACAAAGTCCCATGATCGAGTATAAACAAAAGTCCCTGGTCGATTATAACAAAGGCCTCTAATCGAGCATAACAAAGTCCCCTGATCGAGTATAACAAGTCCCTGGTCGAGTATAACAAAGTCCTGGTCGGGTATAAAAAGTCCCATGATCGAGTAAAACAAAGTCCCTGATCGTGAATAACAAAGTCCCTGATCGAGTATAACCAAGTCCCTGGTCGGGAAGTATAACAAAGTCCTTTGATCGGTATAACAAAGTCCCCTGATAGAGTATAACAAAGTTCCTGGTCGAGTATAACAAAGCCCCTGATCAAGTATTTTATCGAGTATAACCAAGCCCTGGTCGAGTGTAACAAAGGCTCTTCTATCTATATAACAAAGGTCTGTTTATCAGAGTAACAAATTCCTTTGATAGTATAACAAAGTCCCTGATCGAGTATAACAGTGTCCCCTGAACGAGTATATAACAAGCCCTGATAGAGGATAACAAAGCCCTCAGACGAGTATAACAAAGGCTCCCCTGCCGAGGTAATAAAGTCCTGATCGGGTATGCAACACCCCCTGATCGAGTATAACAAAGTCCCTGGTCGAGTATAACAAAGGCCCCAATCGAGCATAACAGTTTTCCTGGACGAGTATAACAAAGTCCCTCGTCGAGTACAACAAAAGTCCCATGATCGAGCATAACAAAGTCCCCTGATCGTGAATAAATAAAGTCCCCTGATCGAGTATAACCAAGTCCCCTGGTCGAGTATAACAAAGTCCCCTAATCGAGTATAACAAAGTCCCTGATTGAGTATAAAAGTTCCCTGATCGAGTATAAATAAAGAACCTGATCGAGTATAACAAGTCCTATGATCGAGTATAACAAAATCCCGATCAAGCATAACCAAGTCCCCGGATTGAGTATAAAAGTTCCCTGATCGAGTATAACAAAGTCCCCTGATTGAGTATAACCAAGTCCCCTTGTTGAGTATACAACAGCCCCTGATCGAGTTTAACAAAGTCCTCAAACGAGTATAACAAAAGTCTCCTAATCGAGTATAACAAAGTCCCTTTATCGAGTATTAGCGAACTCTGTCGAGTATATGCAACAAAATACCCTAATCGAGTATAAAGTCCCCTGATAGAGTATAACAAAGGCACCTGATCGAGTATAACAAAGTCTCCTGATCGAGTATAACAAAGGCCTCTTAACGAGAGTAACAAAGTCCCTTGATCAGTATAACAAAGTCCCCTGATCGAGTATAACAATGTCCCCTGAACGAGTATAACAACGTCCCCTGATCGAGTATAACAAAGTCCTCTCATCGAGGATAACATAGACCCCTGATCGAGTGTAATAAAGTCCCCTGCTCGAGTATAACAAAGTCCCCTGATCGAGTATAACCAAGTCCCCTCATTGAGTATAACAAAGTCCCTTGATCGAGTATAACCAAGTCCCCTGGTCGATTGTAACAAAGGCCCCTGATCGAGTATAACAACGTTCACTGATCAACTATAACAAAGTCCCCTGATAGAGTATAACAAAGGCCCCTGATCGAGTATAACAAAATCCCCTGATCGAGTATAACAAAGGCCACTTATCGAGAGTAACAAAGTCCCTTGAACAGTATGGCAAAGTCCCCTGATCGAGTATAATAATGTCCCCTGAACGAGTATAACAAAGTCCCCTGATCGAGTATAACAAAGTCCTCTGATCGAGTATAACAAAGTCCCCAGGTCGAGTAAAACAAAGGCCCCTAATCAAGCATAACAAAGTCCCCTGTTTGAGTATAAAAAAGTTCCCTGGTCGAGTATAACAAAGCCCCCTAATCTAGTATAACAAAGACCCCTAATCGAGTATGACAAAGTTCCCTGATCGACTACAACAAAGTCCCCTGGTCGATTATAACAAATTCCCCTGATCGAGTATAACAAAGTCCCCTGATAGAGTATAACAAAGGTCCCTGATCGAGTGTAACAAAGTCCCCTGTTAGAGTATAACAAAGACCCGAGATCGAGTATAACAAAGTTCCTTGATCAGTAGAACAAAGTCCCCTGATCGAGTATAACAAATTCCTCTGATCGAGTATAACAAAGGCCCCTGATCGATTGTAATAAAGTCCCCTGCTCGAGTATAACGAAGTCCCCTGATCGAGTATAACAAAGTCCCCTAATTGAGTATAACAAAGTCCCCTAATCGAGTATAACAAAGGCCTCTTATCGAGAGTAACAAAGTCCCTTGATCAGTATAACAAAGTCCCCTGATCGAGTATAACAATGTCCCCTGAACGAGTATAACAAAGTCCCCTGATCGAGTATAACAAAGTCCTCTGATCGATTATAACAAAGGCCCCTGCTCGAGTGAAATAAAGTCCCCTGATCGGGTATAACAAAGTCCCTGATCGAGTATAACAAAGTCCCCTGGTCGAGTAAAACAAAGGCCCCTAATCGAGCATAACAAAGTCCCCTGATCGAGTTTAACAAAGTCCCCTGGTCGAGTATAACAAAGTCCCATGATCGAGCATAACAAAGTCCCCTCATCGTGAATAACAAAGTCCCCTCATCGAGTATAACCAAGTCCCCTGGTCGAGTATAACAAAGTCCCCCTAATCGTGTATAACAAAGTTCCCTGATTGAGTATAAAAAGTTCCCTGGTCGAGTATAACAAAGCCCCCTGATCGAGTTTAACAAAGTCCCCTAAACGAGTATAACAAAGTCTCCTAATCGAGTATAACAAAGTCCCTTGATCGAGTATAAAAAAGTCACCTGGTCGAGTATAAAAAAGACCCCTAATCGAGTATAACAAAGTCCCTTGATCGACTATAACAAAGTCCCTTGATCGAGTATAACCAAGTCCCTGGTCGAGTGTAACAAAGGCCCCTGATCGAGTATAACACCATTGACTGATCGACTATAACAAAGTCCCCTGATAGAGTATAACAAAGGCACCTGATCGAGTATAACAAAGTCCCCTGATCGAGTATAACAAAGGCCTCTTAACGAGAGTAACAATGTCCCTTGATCAGTATAACAAAGTCCCCTGATCGAGTATAACAATGTCCCCTGAACGAGTATAACAACGTCCCCTGATCGAGTGTAATAAAGTCCCCTGCTCGAGTATAACAAAGTTCCCTGATCGAGTATAACCAAGTCCCCTGTTCGAGTATAACAAAGTCCCCCTGATCGAGTATAACAAAGTCCCCTAATTGAGTATAACAAAGTTCCCTGGTCGAGTATAACAAAGTCCCTTGATCGAGTATAACCAAGTCCCCTGGTCGATTGTAACAAAGGCCCCTGATCGAGTATAACAACGTTCACTGATCAACTATAACAAAGTCCCCTGATAAAGTATAACAAAGGCCCCTGATCGAGTATAACAAAGTCCCCTGATCGAGTATAACAAAGGCCTCTTATCGAGAGTAACAAAGTCCCTTGAACAGTATAGCAAAGTCCCCTGATCGAGTATAACAATGTCCCCTGAACGAGTATAACAAAGTCCCGTGATCGAGTATAACAAAGTCCTCTGAACGAGTATAACAAAGTCCCCTGGTCGAGTAAAACAAAGGCCCCTAATCAAGCATAACAAAGTCCGCTGTTTGAGTATAACAAAGTTCCCTGGTCGAGTATAACAAAGCCCCCTGATCGAGTATAAAAAAGTCCCCTTATCGAGTATAACAAAGTCTCCTGATCGAGTATAACAAAGTCCCTTGATCGAGTATAAACAAGTCCCCTGGTCGAGTGTAACAAAGGCCCCTGATCGAATATAACAACGTACCCTGATCGACTATAACAAAGTCCCCTGATAGAGTATAACAAAGGCCCCTGATCGAGTATAACACAGTCCCCTGATCGAGTATAACAAAGGTCTGTTATCGAGAGTAACAAATTCCCTTGATCAGTATAACAAAGTCCCCTGATCGAGTATAACAATGTCCCCTGAACGAGTATAACAAAGTCCCCTGATCGAGTATAACAAAGTCCTCTGATCGAGTATAACAAAGGCCCCTGCTCGAGTGTAATAAAGTGCCCTGATCGGGTATAACAAAGTCCCCTTTTCGAGTATAACAAAGTCCTCTGATCGAGTATAACAAAGTCCCCTGATCGAGTAAAACAAAGGCCTCTAATCGAGCATAACAAAGTCCCCTGTTTGAGTATAACAAAGTTCACTGGTCGAGTATAACAAAGCCCCTTGATCGAGTATAACAAAGACCCCTAATCGAGTATGACAAAGTCCCCTGATCGACTATAACAAAGTCCCCTGGTCGATTATAACAAATTCCCATGATCGAGTATAACAAAGTCCCCTGATACAGAATAACAAATGTCCCTGATCGAGAGTAACAAAGTCCCGTGATCAGTAGAACAAAGTCCCCTGATCGAGTATAACAAAGTCCCTTGATCAGTAGAACAAAGTCCCCTGATCGAGTATAACAAAGTCCCCTGATCGAGTATAACAAAGTCCCCTGATAGAGTATAACAAAGGTCCCTGATCGAGTGTAACAAAGCCCCCTGATCGAGTATAACAAAGTCCCCTAATCGAGTATAACAAAGGCCTCTTATCGAGAGTAACAAAGTCCCTTGATGAGTATAACAAAGTCCCCTGATCGAGGATAACAATGTCCCCTGACCGAGTATAACAAAGTCCCCTGATCGAGTATAACAAAGTCCTCTGATCGAGTATAACAAAGGCCCCTGATCGAGTGTAATAAAGTCCCCTGATCGAGTATAACAAAGTCCCCTGATCGAGTATAACCAAAGTGTAACCCCCTGGTCGAAAAAAACACAAAGTCCCATGATCGAGTATAATGAAGTCCCCTTATCGTGAATAACAAAGTCCCCTAATCGAGTATAACAAAGTCCCCTGATTGAGTATAACAATGTTCCCTGGTCGAGTATAACAAATTCCCTTGATCGAGTATAACCAAGTCCCCTTGTTGAGTGTAACAAAGGCCCCTGATCGAGTATAACAAGGTCCCATGATCGAGTATAACAAAGTCCCCTGATCGTGAATAACAAAGTCCCCTGATCGAGTATAACAAAGTCCCCTATTCGAGTATAACAAAGTCTCCTAATCGAGTATAACAAAGTCCCTTGATCGAGTATAACCTAGTCCCCTGGTCGAGTATAACAAAGACCCCTAAACGAGTTGAACAAAGTCCCCTGATCGACTATAACAAAGTCCCTTGATCGAGTATAACCAAGTCCCCTGGTCGAGTGTAACAAAGGGCCCTGATCGAGTATAACAACGTTCCCTTTTCGACTATAACAAAGTCCCCTGACAGAGTATAACAAAAGCCCCTGATCGAGTTTAACAAAGTCCCCTGATCGAGTATAACAAAGGCCTCTTATCGAGAGTAACAAAGTCCCTTGATATGTATAACAAAGTCCCCTGATCGAGTATAACAATGTCCCCTGAACGAGTATAACTAAGTCCCCTGATCGAGTATAACAAAGGAAAGTGATCGAGTATAACAAAGTCCCCTGGTAGAGTATAACAAAGTCCCCTGGTCGAGTATAACAAAGGCCCCTGATCGAGTGTAATAAAGTCCCCTGATCGAGTATAATAAAGTCCCCTGATCGAGTATAACAAAGGAAACTGATCGAGTATAACAAAGTTCCTTGATCGAGTATAAAAAAGTCCCCTCATCGAGTATAACAAAGTCCCCTGATCGAGTATAATTGAAGTCCCCTGGTCGAGTGTAACAAAGGCCCCTGATCGAGTATAACAACGTTCCCTTTTCGACTATAACAAAGTCCCCTGCTGGAGTATAACAAAGGCCCCTGATCGAGTTTAACAAAGTCCCCTGATCGAGTATAACAAAGGCCTCTTATCGAGAGTAACAAAGTCCCTTGGTCAGTATAACAAAGTCCCCTGATCGAGTATAACAATGTCGCCTGAACGAGTATAACAAAGTCCCCTGATCGAGTATAACAAAGGAAACTGATCGAGTATAACAAAGTCCCCTGGTAGAGTATAAGAAGTCCCCTGGTCGAGTATAACAAAGGCCCCTGATCGAGTGTAATAAAGTCCCCTGATCGAGTATAATAAAGTCCCCTGATCGAGTATAACGAAGGCCCCTGATCGAGTGTAATAAAGTCCCCTGATCGAGTATAACAAACCTTGATCATGGACTATAACAAAGCGAACCGATCGAGTATAACAAAGTCCCTTGATCATATAACAAAATAACCTGATCGAGTATATAACAAAGTCCCCGATCGAGTATGCTAACAAAGGCTCTTATCGAGAGTAACAAAGTCCCTTTTGAACAGTATAGCAAAGTCCTCTGATCGAGTATAACAATGTCCCCTGAACGAGAGCACAAAGTCCGTGATCGAGCATAACAAAGTCCTCTGATCGAGTATAACAAAGTCCCTGGTCGAGTAAAAACAGCGTCTCCCTAATCAAGTATAAAGTCCGCTGTTTGAGTATACAAAGTTCCCTGGTCGAGTATGGGCAGCTCTGATCGAGCATAAAAAGTCCCCTTATCGAGTATAACAAAGTCTCCTTGATCGAGTATAACAAAGTCCCTTGATCGAGTATAAAATAAGTCCCCTGGTCGAGTGTAACAAAGTCCCCTGATCGAGTATAACAATGTCCCCGGAACGAGTATAACAAAGTCCCCTGATCGAGTATAACAAAGTCCTCTAATCGAGTATAACAAAGTCCCCTGATCGAGTATAACAAAGGTCTGTTATCGAGAGTAACAAATTCCCTTGATCAGTATAACAAAGTCCCCTGATCGAGTATAACAATGTCCCCTGAACGAGTATAACAAAGTCCCCTGATCGAGTATAACAAAGTCCTCTGATCGAGTATAACAAAGGCCCCTGCTCGAGTGTAATAAAGTCCCCTGATCGGGTATAACAAAGTACCCTTTTCGAGTATAACAAAGTCCTCTGATCGAGTATAACAAAGTCCCCTGGTCGAGTAAAACAAAGGCCTCTAATCGAGCATAACAAAGTCCCCTGTTTGAGTATAACAAAGTTCCCTGGTCGAGTATAACAAAGCCCCCTGATCGAGTATAACAAAGACCACTAATCGAGTATGACAAAGTCCCCTGATCGACTATAACAAAGTCCCCTGGTCGATTATAACAAATTCCCATGATCGAGTATAACAAAGTCCCCTGATAAAGAATAACAAATGTCCCTGATCGAGTGTAACAAAGTCCCGTGTTCAGTAGAACAAAGTCCCCTGATCGAGTATAACAAAGTCCCTTGATCAGTAGAACAAAGTCCCTGATCGAGTATAACAAAGTCCCCTGATCGAGTATAACAAAGTCCCCTGATAGAGTACAACAAAGGTCCCTGATCGAGTGTAACAAAGCCCCCTGATCGAGGATAACATTGTCCCCTGACCGAGTATAACAAAGTCCCCTGATCGAGTATAACAAAGGCCTCCGAGTAACAAAGTCCTTGATGAGTATAACAAAGTCCCCTGATCGAGGATAACAATGTCCCCTGACCGAGTATAACAAAGTCCCCTGATCGAGTATAACAAAGTCCTCTGATCGAGTATAACAAAGGCCCCTGATCGAGTGTAATAAAGTCCCCTGATCGAGTATAACAAAGTCCCCTGATCGAGTATAACCAAGTCCCCTGGTCGAGTGTAACAAAGGCCGCTGATCGAAAAAAACAAAGTCCCATGATCGAGTATAATGAAGTCCCCTTATCGTGAATAACAAAGTCCCCTAATCGAGTATAACAAAGTCCCCTGATTGAGTATAACAAATGTCCCTGGTCGAGTATAACAAATTCCCTTGATCGAGTATAACGAAGTCCCCTTGTTGAGTGTAACAAAGGCCCCTGATCGAGTATAACAAGGTCCCATGATCGAGTATAACAAAGTCCCCTGATCGTGAATAACAAAGTCCCCTGCTCGAGTATAACAAAGTCCCCTAATCGAGTATAACAAAGTCTCCTAATCGAGTATAACAAAGTCCCTTGATCGAGTATAACCTAGTCCCCTGGTCGAGTATAACAAAGACCCCTAAACGAGTTGAACAAAGTCCCCTGATCGACTATAACAAAGTCCCTTGATCGAGTATAACCAAGTCCCCTGGTCGAGTGTAACAAAGGGCCCTGATCGAGTATAACAACGTTCCCTTTTCGACTATAACAAAGTCCCCTGACAGAGTATAACAAAAGCCCCTGATCGAGTTTAACAAAGTCCCCTGATCGAGTATAACAAAGGCCTCTTATCGAGAGTAACAAAGTCCCTTGATATGTATAACAAAGTCCCCTGATCGAGTATAACAATGTCCCCTGAACGAGTATAACTAAGTCCCCTGATCGAGTATAACAAAGGAAAGTGATCGAGTATAACAAAGTCCCCTGGTAGAGTATAACAAAGTCCCCTGGTCGAGTATAACAAAGGCCCCTGATCGAGTGTAATAAAGTCCCCTGATCGAGTATAATAAAGTCCCCTGATCGAGTATAACAAAGGAAACTGATCGAGTATAACAAAGTTCCTTGATCGAGTATAAAAAAGTCCCCTCATCGAGTATAACAAAGTCCCCTGATCGAGTATAATTGAAGTCCCCTGGTCGAGTGTAACAAAGGCCCCTGATCGAGTATAACAACGTTCCCTTTTCGACTATAACAAAGTCCCCTGCTGGAGTATAACAAAGGCCCCTGATCGAGTTTAACAAAGTCCCCTGATCGAGTATAACAAAGGCCTCTTATCGAGAGTAACAAAGTCCCTTGGTCAGTATAACAAAGTCCCCTGATCGAGTATAACAATGTCGCCTGAACGAGTATAACAAAGTCCCCTGATCGAGAGCGCTGAGAAACTGAGTCAGAAGGTATAACCAAAGTCCTAGTGGGTATAAGAAAGTCCTGATGATTAAAGGAGGTATAGCAAGGCCCTGATCAGAATTCTTAATAAGTCCCTGATCGAGTATAATAAAAGTCCCTGATCAGCGATATACTTAGAGGCCCTGATCAGTGCTTGTGGGGTCCCTGATCGAGTATAACAAAGTCCCCTGATCGAGTATAACAAAGGAACCTGATCGAGTATAACAAAGTCCTTTGATCGAGTATAACAAAGTCCCCTCATCGAGTATAACAAAGTCCCCTGATCGAGTATAACAAAGTTCCCTGGTCGAGTATAACCAAAAGGCCCTGAATTAAAATGTAAAGTCCCATGATCGAGTATAATGAAGTCCCCTTATCGTGAATAACAAAGTCCCCTAATCGAGTATAACAAAGTCCCCTGATTGAGTATAACAAAGTTCCCTGGTCGAGTATAACAAATTCCCTTTTCGAGTATAACCAAGTCCCCTTGTTGAGTGTAACAAAGGCCCCTGATCGAGTATAACAAGGTCCCATGATCGAGTATAACAAAGTCCCCTGATCGAGTATAACAAAGTCCTCTGATCGAGTATAACAAAGGCCCCTGCTCGAGTGTAATAAAGTCCCCTGATCGGGTATAACAAAGTCCCCTGATCGAGTAAAACAAAGGCCTCTAATCGAGCATAACAAAGTCCCCTGTTTGAGTATAACAAAGTTCACTGGTCGAGCATAACAAAGCCCCTTGATCGAGTATAACAAAGACCCCTAATCGAGTATGACAAAGTCCCCTGATCGACTATAACAAAGTCCCCTGGTCGATTATAACAAATTCCCATGATCGAGTATAACAAAGTCCTCTGATAAAGAATAACAAATGTCCCTGATCGAGTGTAACAAAGTCCCGTGATCAGTAGAACAAAGTCCCCTGATCGAGTATAACAAAGTCCCTTGATCAGTAGAACAAAGTCCCCTGATCGAGTATAACAAAAGTCCTGATCGAGTATAACAAAATTCTGATGAAAATTATAACAAAGGTCCCTAATCTGAGTGTAACAAAGCCCCTGATCGGGTATAACAAAGTCCCTAATCGGAAGGTATAACAAAAGACACTCTTGAGAGTAACAAAAGTCCTTGATGAGTATAACAAAGTCCCCTGATCTAAAGGGATAACAATGTCCCTGACCGAGAGTATAACAAAGTCCCTGATCGGGTATAACCAAGTCCTCTGATCAGAGTATAGCAAAGGCCCTGATCGAATTGTAATAAAGTCCCTGATCTGAGTATAACCAAAGTCCCTGATCAGGTATAACCAAGTCCCCTGGTCGGGTAACAAAGTCCCTGATGAGTATAACAATGTCCTGAACGGTACTAACCCAAAGGTCCCTGGTGAGTATATGAGAGCTGATCGGAGTGTAACCAAAGTCCCTGGTAGGTATAAGAGTCCCTGGTCGAGTATAAAGGCCCTGATCGGGTATAAAGTCCCTGATTCAGGTATAATAATAAAGTCCCCTGATCGAGTATAACGAAGGCCCCTGATCGAGTGTAATAAAGTCCCCTGATCGAGTATAACAAAGTCCCCTGATCGAGTATAACAAAGGAACCTGATCGAGTATAACAAAGTCCCTTGATCGAGTATAACAAAATAACCTGATCGAGAATAACAAAGTCCCCTTATCGAGTATAACATAGTCCCCTGGTCGAGTATAACAAAGGCCCCTGATCGAGTGTAATAAAGTCCCCTGATCGAGTATAATAAAGTCCCCTGATCGAGTATAACAAAGTCCCCTGATCGAGTATAATTGAAGTCCCCTGATCGAGTATAACAAAGGAAACTGATCGAGTATAACAAAGTCCCCTGGTAGAGTATAATAAAGTCCCCTGATAGAGTATAACAAAGGCCCCTGATCGAGTATAACAAAGGCCCCTGATCGAGTATAACAAAGCCCTGTTATCGAGAGTAACAAATTCCCTTGATCAGTATAACAAAGTCCCCTGATCGAGTATAACAATGTCCCCTGAACGAGTATAACAAAGTCCCCTGATCGAGTATAAGAAAGTCCTCTGATCGAGTATAACAAAGGCCCCTGATCGAGTGTAATAAAGTCCCATGATCGAGTGTAATAAAGTCCCCTCATCGAGTATAACAAATTCCTCTGGTCGAGTATAACAAAGGCCCCTAATCGAGCATAACAAAGTCCCCTGATCGAGTAAAACAAAGTCCCCTGGTAGAGTATAACAAAGTCCCCTGGTCGATTATAACAAAGTCCCCCTGATCAAGTATAACAAAGTCCCCTGATTGAGTATAACAAAGTTCCCTGGTCGAGTATAACAAAGCCCCCTGATCGAGTATAACAAAGTCCCTAATCAGGTATAACAAAGATCTCTAATCGGAGTATAACCATAAAGTCCCTTGATCGGTATAAAATAGTCCACACAATTCAGGTATATAAAGGGCCTAATCGGAAGTATAACAAAGGTCCCTGATCGAGAAGCTATAACAAAAGGCCCTGATGGAGTATAACAAAGAGTCCCTGATCGAGTACTAACCAAAGGAAGCATCGAGGAGTAACAAAGTCCTGATCCAGAGTACAGCAAAAGTCCCTGATCGAGTATAACAAGTCCCTGATCGAGAGTATAACCAAAGTCCCTGGTCGAGTATAACAAGAGGCCTCCTAATCGAGCATAACAAAAGTCCCTGATTAAAGATATAACAAAAGTCCCTGATCAGTATAACAAAGTCCGCAGTCAGGTAAACGAAGTCCCACAGTCGTGAATAACAAAGTCCTGATCATTTCTTAAGTCCCTGGTCATTATAACAAAGGCCCCTAATCGAGTATAACAAAGACCTCTGATTGAGTATAACAAAGTCCCCTGAGCGAATATAAAAAAGGCCCCTGGTCGAGCATAACAAACTCCCCTGGTCGAGTATAACAAAGTCCCCTGATCGAGTAAAACAAAGTCCAAAGGCGAGTATAACAAATTCCCCTGATCGAGAGAAACAAAGTCACCTGATCGAGTAAAACAAGGAATACAATTAAAGGTATAACAAAGTCCCTGATCGAAATTATAACAAAGTCCCTGGTCAAGGTATAACAGGCCCTGATTCAGTATAACAAGTTTACAATTAAGTATAAGAATGGCACCTGCTCGAGTGTAATAAAGTCCCGTGATCGGGTATAACAAAGTCCCCTGATCGAGTATAACAAAGTCCTCTGATCGAGTATAACAAAGGCCCCTGCTCGAGTGTAATAAAGTCCCCTGATCGGGTATAACAAAGTCCCCTGATCGAGAATAACAAAGTCCCCTGGTCGAGTCTAACAAAGGCGCCTAATCGAGCATAACAAAGTCCCCTGATCGAGTATAACAAAGTCCCCTGGTCGAGTATAACATAGGCCCATGATCGAGCATAACAAAGTCCCCTGATCGTGAATTACAAAGTCCCCTGATCGAGTATAACCAAGTCCCCTGGTCGAGTATATCAAAGTCTACTAATCGAGTATAACAAAGTTCCTTGATCGAGTATAAAATAGTCCCCTGGTCGAGTATAACAAAGACCCCTAATCGAGTATAACAAAGTCCCCTGATCGACTATAACAAAGGCCTCTGATCGACTATAAGAAAGTCCCCTGATAGAGCATAACAAATGCGCCTGATCGAGTATAACAAAGTCCCTTGATCGAGTATAACAAAGGTCTCTTATCGAGAGTAACAAAGTCCCTTGATCAGTATAACAAAGTCCCCTGATCGAGCATAACAATGTCCCCTGAACGAGTATAACAAAGTCCCTTGATCGAGTATAACAAAGTCCCCTGATCGAGTATAACCAAGTCCCCTGGTCGAGTGTAACAAAGTCCCTTGATCGAGTATAACCAAGTCCCCTGGTCGAGTGTAACAAAGGCCCCTCATCGAGTATAACAACGTTGACTGATCGACTGTAACAAAGTCACGTGATAGAGTATAACAAAGGCACCTGATCGAGTATAACAAAGTCCCCTGATCGAGTATAACAAAGTCCCCTGATCGAGTATAACAAAGGAACCTGATCGAGTATAACAAAGTCCCTTGATCGGTATAACGTCCCTGGTCGAGTATAACAAAGGCCCTATCAGGCATAATAAAGTCCTAATCCAGGTATAACAAAAGTCCCGTAATCGAGTAAAAGGTCCCCGATCGTGAATAACAAAGTCCCTGATCCGAGTAAAGAGAAGTCCCGATCGTGAATAACAAAGTCCCTGATCGAGTATAACCAAGTCCCCTGGTCGAGCATAACAAGGCCCTAATCGAGCATAACAAAATTCCATCGAGTATAACAAAGTCCCATGATCGAGTAAAACAAAGTCCCTGATCGTGAATAACAAAGTCCCATGATTAAGTATAACAAATTCCCTAGTCGAGTAACAAAGTCCTAATTGAGTATAACAAAGTCCTGATCGAGTATAACAAAGTCTGGTCGAGTATAACAAAGGCCCTAATCGAGCATAACAAAGTCCTCTAATCGAGTATAACAAAGTCCCGTGATCGAGTAAACAAAGTCCCGATGGTGAATAACAAAGTCCCCTGATCAGTATAACCAAGTCCCCTGAGTCGAGTACTAACCAGTCCCCTGATCATGATATAACAGAGTCCTCTGATCGAGAAGCATAACAAAGGCCCCTAATCAATGACGCAACAAAGTCCTAATCTAAGTATAACAGTCCCATGATGATCAGCGGTAAAACCACTGATCGTGAATAACAAAGTCCCCCCTAATCGATATAGTAACAAGTCCTGATCTGATATAATAATAACAAGTCCCTTGATTGAGTATATAACGTAATCCCTGGTCAGTATATAACAAGACCCTAATCCAAATATTACAGATACTGATCGAGCTTTTAACAAGTCTTTTGATCGGTACTGCCAAAGTGCCTGGTCAGGTGTAACAAGGCCCCTAATCGAACATAAACAAAGTCCTAGTCGTGAATAACAAGTCCTGATCGGTATAACAAGACTTCTCTGATCGGCGTGCTAACAAGGCTGATCAATAAAGTCCTGATCGGTATCAAAGTCCCTGATCATATAACAAAATTCCCTGTTGGTCAGGTATAACAAAGGCCCTAATCTGACATAACAAAGTCCCTGATCGAGTATAAACAAAGTCCGTGATCAGTATATAAAAATTTCTGATCGTGAATAACAAAAGAGTCCCTGATCAATGTATACCAAAAGTCCCCCTATCAGTATAAAGTCCTGATCATGAGAATTAACAAAGTCTCCCTGTCGAGTACAATAAAGTCCTTGATGGAGTATAGCGTATTAGTCCTGGTCAAAATGCCTAACAAGACTAATGGTAGTACAAAGTCCCCAGATCGACCTATAACAAAGTCCTTGATCATGGTATAACCAAGTCCTGGTTGAGTGTAGCAAAGGCCTGAGTCATTATAACGATGGTTCTGATCGACTATAACAGAAGTCCCCTGATAGAGTATAACAAAAGCCCTGATCCAGAGTATAATAAAGAGTCCCTGATCCGAGAGTATAAACAAAAGGTCTCTTATCGAAATGCTCAAGTCCCTTGATCGAGTATTACCAAGAATCCTGATCGAGAGTATAAACAATAATCCCTAGACGAGAGTATAACAAAGAGTAAGCCCGCTCATTAGCGAGTACAACCAAGGAAACTGATCATGATATAACAAGTCCTTGATCGGAGACATTAAAAAGCAAAGTCTGATAAAGTATAACAAAATTCCTGATCAAATTGTAACAAAGTCCCCTGGTCATTGTAACAAAAGGCCTCTAATCGACCTATAAAGTCCCTGATCAGGTATAACGGAAGTCCCTTGGTCGAGAGTATGAACCGAAGTCCTAGGTCAGCGATATAACAAAAGTCACTGATCGAGGTAAACAAAACCACTGATCAGTAGAATAACAAAGTCCCTGATTGGTATAACAAAGGATTTCTGGTCGAGTATAACAAAAGTCCCTGATTGAGTATAACAAAAGTCTCCTGATCGGTATAACTAAAGTCCTTGATAGAAGGTATAACCAAGTCCCCTGGTCGGGATGTAACAGGCTCTGATCGAGTATAACAAATTCCTTGATCAGTCCTTGACGCACTGTAGTCACTGACCGAAGTATAACAATGTCCCTGAACGAGTATAACAAGTCCCTGATCCTAGGTATAATATAAGAATCCTCTGATCATGGTACAAGCCCTATACTCGAGTGTAATAAGTCTGATCTCGGGTATAACAAAAGTCTTTATGATCGGTATAACAAGAATCACCTGGTCGATATTAACAAAGGCCCGTAATCTGAGCATAACAAAGTCCCCCTGATCGAGTTTAACAAAGTCCGCGCCAACGAGTATATAAGAATCTCCTAATCAGGTATAACAAAAGTCCCTTGATCCAGTATAAAAATAATCACACCTGATTAAAGTATAACCGACTTTTAATCGAGTATAACAAGTCCCTTCTGCTAAAAGTCGCTTGATCGAAATATAACCAAGTCCCCTAATTCTGAAAGAGTCAACAAAGGCTGATCGATACTTTAGATTGACTGATCTGACTACTCTTTCAAGAATCTGATCAGGGTATAACAAACGCACCTGATCGAGTATAACAGAGTCCCTAGTCGAGTATAACAGAGCCTCTTAACAGGAAGTAACAAAGTCCTTGCCCTTGATCAGTATAACAAGTCCTGATCAGGTATAACATTGTCCCTGAACGAGTATAAAACGTCCAATGATCGAGTATAACTAAGTCCTCTGATCGAGTATAACATAGGCCCCTGATCGAGGTGTAATAAAGTCCTTCTCGAGTATAACAAAGTTCTGATCGAGTATAACAGTCCCCTGGTCGAGTATAACAAAGTCACCTGATCGAGTATAACAAAGTCCCTGATTGAGTATAACAAAGTTCCTGGTCAGAGTATAACAAATCCCTTGATCGAGTATAACCAAGTCCCTGGTCGATTGTAACAAGGCCCTGATCGAGGCCCTGATCGAGTGTAATAAAGTCCTGGTCGAGAATAGCAAAGCCCCTGATCGAGGTTAAACAAAGTCCCTTAAACATAACAAGTCTCCTAATCGGTATAAAATAATCCCTGGTCAGTATAACAAAGACCCTAATCGGTATAACAAGTCCTGATCGACTATAACAAAGTCGCTTGATCGAGTATAACCAAGTCCCTGGTCGAGTGTAACAAAGGCCCTGATGGATATAACACCGTTGACTGATCGACTATAACAAAGTCCCTAATAGAGTATATAACAAAGGCACCTGATCGAGTATAACAAAGTCCCCTGATCGGGTATAACAAGGGCTCTTATCGAGAGTAACAAAGTTCCTTGAACAGTATAGCAAAGTCCCCTGATCGAGTATAACAATGTCTGAACGAGTATAACAAAGTCCGTGATCGAGGTATAACAAAGTCCTCTGATCGAGTATAACAAGAGTCCCTGGTCGGAGAGTAAAACAAGGCCCCTAATCAAGCATAACAAAGTCCCTGTTTGAGTATAACAAAGTTCTGGTCGAGTTATAACAAAGGCCTGATCGGAAGTATAACAAAGACCCTAATCGAGTATGACAAAGTCCCTGATCGACTACAACAAAGTCCCTGGTCGATTATAACAAATTCCCTGATCGGTATAACAAGTCCCTGATAGGGGTATAACAAAGGTCCTAATCAGTGTAACAAAGTCCCCAGATAGAGTATAACAAAAGGCCGAGATCGAGTATAACAAAGTTCCTTGATCAGTAGAACAAGTCCCCTGATCGAGAGTATAACAAAATCCTCTGATCAAGGTAAAACAAAGGCACTGATAGAATGTAATAAAGAAGTCCCTGCTTCAAGAATAACAAGTCCCTGTTCAGTATAACAAGTCCCTAATTGAGTATAACAAAAGTTCCTGTCGAGAACAACAAAGCCCCTGATCGGTATAATAACAAAGTCCTAATCAAGTATAACAAGGCCTCTTATCGAGAGTAACAAAGTCCCTTGATCAGTATAACAAAGTCCCCTGATCGAGTATAACAATTGTCCCTGAACGAGTATAACAAAGTCCCCTGATCGAGTATAACAAAGTCCTCTGGTCGAGTATAACAAGGCCCCTCATCGAGTGTAATAAAGTCCAGTGATCTAGTATAACAAAGTCCCTGATCAGTATAACAAAGGAATCTGATCGAGTATAACAAAGTCCCTTGATCGGTATAACCAAAATCCTGATCGAGTATAACAAAGTCTGATCGAGTATAACAAAGTCCCCTGGTCAGAGTATAACAAAGGCCCCTATCGAGCATAACAAGTCCCCTGATCGAGTATAACAAAGGTCCCTGATCGAGTATAACAAAGTCCTCTGATCGAGTATAACAATGGCCCCTGATCGAGTGTAATAAAGTCCTGATCGAGTATAACAAGTCCCCTGATCGAGTATAACAAAGGAACCTGATCGAGTATAACAAAGTCTGATCGAGTATAACAAATCCCTGATCGAGTATAACAAAGTCCCTTATCGGTATAACATAGTCCCTGGTTTGAGTATAACAAAGGCCCTGGTCGAAATAGTCATGATCGAGTATAATGAAGTCCCCTTATCGTGAATAACAAGTCCCTAATCGAGTATAACAAAGTCCTGATTGAGTATAACAAAGTTCCTGGTCGAGTATAACAAATTCCTTGATCGAGTATAACCAAGTCCCTGTTAAAGGTGTAACAAAGGCCCTGGTCGAGTATAACAGGTCCTCGATCGGAGTATAACAAGTCCCTGATCGTGAATAACAAAGTCTGATCGAGTATAACAAGGTCCCCTAATCTAGTATAACAAGTCTCCTAATCAAGTATAACAAAGTCCTGATGGAGTATAACCTAGTCCCCTGGTCGAGTATAACAAAACTAATCGGGTTGAACAAAGTCCCTGATCGACTATAACAAAGTCCCTTGAATTAAATTGTTGAGAAGTCCCTGGTCGAGTGTAACAAAGGCCCTGATCAACAACGTTCCTTTTCGACTATAACAAAGTCTGATGAGAGTATAACAAAGGCTGATCGAGTTTGCATTGAAGTCCCTGATCGAGTATAACAAGGCCTCTTATCGAGAGTAACAAAGTCCTTGGTCAGTATAACAAAGTCCCCTGATCGAGTATATCAATGTCTCGCTGAACGAGTATAACAAAGTCCCTGATCGGGTATAACAAAGGAAACTGATCGAGTATAACAAAATCCCCTGGTAGAGAGTATAACAAAGACCCCTGTGGTCGAGTATAACAAAGGCCCCTGATCGGTGTAATAAAGTCCCTGATCGAGGTATAATAAAGTCCCCGGATCGAGTATAACAAGGCTGATCGAGGTATAACAAAGTCCTTGATCGGTATAAAATGTCCTCATCGAGTATAACAAAGTCCCCTGATCGCATTATAACAAAGACCCTGGTCCCGAGTATAACAAGGCTAATCGAGCATAACAAAGTCCCTTATCGAGTATAACAAAGTCCCTGATTGAGTATAACAAAGTCCTCTGATCATGATATAACAAAGGCCCTGATCGAGGTGTAATAAAGTCCTGATCGAGTATAACAAGTCCCTTGTTGAGTGTAACAAGTCCCTGATCGAGTATAATTGAAGTCCCATGGTCGAGTGTAACAAAGGCCCTGATGGAGAATATAACAACGTTCCTTTTCGACTATAACAAAGTCCCTGATAGAGTATAACAAATGCCCTGATCGAGTTTAACAAAGTCCCTGATCGAGTATAACAAGGCCTCTTATCGAGAGTAACAAGTCCTTGGTCAGTACAACAAGTCCCCTGATCGAGTATAACAATGTCCCCTAATCGGGTATAACAAGTCTCTAATCGAGTATAACAAAGTCCCTTGATCGAGTATAACCTAGTCCTGGTCAATTATAACAAAGACCCTAATCGAGTTGAACAAAGTCCCCTGATCGACTATAACAAAGTCCTTGATCGAGTATAACCAAGTCCCCTGGTCGAGTGTAACAAAGGCCCTGATCGAGTATAACAACGTTCCTTTTCGCGACTATAATAAAGTCACCTGATAGAGCATAACAAGGCCCCTGATCGAGTTTAACAAAAGGCCCTGATCGAGAGTAACAAAGTCCCTTGATCAGTATAACAAAGTCCCTGATCGGAGTATAACAATGTCCCCTGAACGAGTGTTAACAAAGCCCCTGATCGAGAGTATAACAAAGGAAACTGATCGAGTATAACAAAGTCCCTGGTAGAGTAATCAAGTCTGGTCGAGTATAACAAAGGCCCCTGATCGAGGTGTAATAAAGTCCCCTGATCGAGTATAATAAAAGTCCCTGATCGAGTATAACAAAGGAAACTGATCGAGTATAACAAAGTTCCTTGATCGAGTATAAAAAGTCCCCTCAACGAGTATAACAAAGTCCCCTGATCGAGTATAATTGAAGTCCCCTGGTCGAGTGTAACAAAGGCCCTGATCGAGTATAACAACGTTCCTTTTCGACTATAACAAAGTCCCCTGATAGAGTATAACAAAGGCCCCTGATCGAATTTAACAATGTCCCCTGAACGAGTATAACAAAGTCCCCTGATCGAGTATTACAAAGGAAACTGATCGAGTATAACAAAGTCCACTGGTAGAGTATAACAAAGTGCCCTGGTCGAGTATAACGTAGGCCCCTGATCGAGTGTAATAAAGTCCCCTGATCGAGTATAACAAAGGAAACTGATCGAGTATAACAAAGTCCCTTGATCGAGTATAAAAGTCCCTCATCGAGTATAACAAAGTCCCCTGATCGAGTATAACAAAGTCCCTGGTCGAGTATAACAAAGGCCCTAATCGAGCATAACAAAGTCCCCTTATCGAGTATAACAAAGTCCCTGATCGAGTATAACAAAGTCCTCTGATCGAGTATAACAAAGGCCCTGATCGAGTGTAATAAAGTCCCCTGATCGAGTATAACAAAGTCCCTTGTTGAGTGTAACAAAGTCCCCTGATCGGTATAATTGAAGTCCCTGGTCGAGTGTAACAAAGGCCCCTGATCGAGTATAACAACGTTCCTTTTCGACTATAACAAAGTCCCCTGATAGAGTATAACAGGCCCCTGATCGAGTTTATCAAAGTCCCCTGATCGAGTATAACAAAGGCCTCTTATCGAGAGTAACAAAGTCCCTTGGTCAGTTATAACAAAGTCCTGATCGAGTATAACAATGTCCCTGAACGAGTATAACAAGTCCCTGATCGAGTATAACAAAAGAAACTGATCGGTATAACAAAGTCCCCTGGTAGAGTATAACAAAGTCCCCTGGTCGAGTATAACAAAGGCCCCTGATCGGAGTGTAATAAAGTCCTGATCGAGTATAATAAAGTCCTGATCGAGTATAACAAAGGAAACTGTTCGAGTATAACAAAGTTCCTTGATCGAGTATAAAAAAGTCCCTCATCGAGTATAACAAAGTCCCCTGATCGATTATAACAAAGTCCCCTGGTCGAGTATAACAAAGGCCCCTAATCGAGCATAACAAAGTCCCCTTATCGAGTATAACAAAGCACTCTGATCAAGTATAACAAAGGCCCCTGATCGGTGAAATAAAGTCCCCTGATCGAGTATAACAAAGTCCCTGATCGAGTATAACAAAGGAACCTGATCGAGTATAACAAAGTCCCTTGATCGAGTATAACAAAAATCTGATCGAGTATAACAAAGTCCCCTTATCGAGTATAACATAGTCCCTGGTCGAGTATAACAAGGCCCTGGTCGAAAATAACAAAGTCCCATGATCGAGTATAATGAAGTCCCCTTATCGTGAATAACAAAGTCCCTAATCGAGTATAACAAAGTCCTGATTGAGTATAACAAAGTTCGCTGGTCGAGTATAACAAATTCCCTTGATCGAGTATAACCAAGTCCCCTTGTTGAGTGTAACAAAGGCCTGATCGAGTATAACAAGGTCCCATGATCGAGTATAACAAAGTCCCTGATCGCGAATAACAGTACAGTCAGGTATAACAAAAGTCCCTAATCGAGTATAAAAAGTCTCCTAATCGAGTATAACAAAGTCCCTCATCGAGTATAACCTAGTTCCCTGGTCGAGTATAATAAAGACCCTAATCGAGTTGAACAAAGTCCCTGATCGACTATAACAAAGTCCCTTGATCGAGTATAACCAAGTCCCTGGTCGAGTGTAACAAAGGCCCTGATCGAGTATAACAACGTTCCTTTTCGACTATAACAAAGTCCCCTGATAGAGTATAACAAAGGCCCTGATCGAGTTTAACAAAGTCCTGATCGAGAGTATAACAAAGGCCTCTTATCGAGAGTAACAAAGTCCCTTGATCAGTATAACAGAGTCCCTGATCGAGTATAACAATGTCCCCTGAACGAGTATAACAAAGTCCCTGGTCGAGTATAACAAAGGAACTGATCGAGTATAACAAATTTTCTGGTAGAGTATAACAAAGTCTCCTGGTCGGGTATAACAAAGGCCCTGATCGAATTAATAAAGTCCTGATCGAGTATAATAAGTCCCTGAACAGGTATAACAAAGAAACTGATCGAGTATAACAAGTCCCTTGATCGAGTATAAAAAGTCCCCATCGAGTATAACAAGTCCCTGATCGAGTATAATTGAAGTCCCCTTTTGAGGAATACCTGACCGAGTATAACAACGTTCCCTGATCGATTACAAAGCCCTGATAGAGCACAACAGCGCCCTGGTCGAGTATAACAAAGGCCCTAATCGAGTATAACAAAGTCCCTTATCGAGTATAACAAACCCGATCAGTATAACAAAGTCCTCTGATCGAGTATAACAAAGGCCCCTGATCGAGTGTAATAAAGTCCCCTGATCGAGTATAACAAAGTCCTTGGTTGAGTAAAACAAAGTCCCCTGATCAGTATAATTGAAGTCCCTGGTCGAGTGCAGCCCCTGATCGAGTATAAACAACGTTCCTTTTCGACTATAACAAAGTCCCTGATAGAGTATAACAAAGGCCCCTGATCGAGGTTTATCAAAGTCCCCTGATCGAGAGTAATAAAAGCCTCTTATCGAGAGTAACAAAGTCTTGGTCATATAAAAGTCCCTGATCGAGTATAACAATGTCCCTGAACGAGTATAACAAAGTCCCCTGATCGAGTATAACAAAGGAACTGATCGAGTATAACAAAAGTCCCCGGTAGAGTATAACAAAGTCCCCTGGTCGAACAGAAGGCCCCTGATCGAGTGTAATAAAGTCTGATCGAGTATAATAAAGTCCCTGATCGAGTATAACAAAGGAAACTGTTCGAGTATAACAAAGTTCTTGATCGAGTATAAAAAGCCCTCATCGAGTATAACAAAGTCCCTGATCGATTATAAACAAAGTCCCTGGTCGAGATATAACAGTCCCTAATCGAGCATAACAAAGTCCCTTATCGAGTATAACAAAGTCTCTGATCGAGTACAAAGGCCCCTGATCGAGTGTAATAAAGTCCCCTGATCGAGGTAACAAAGTCCCCTGATCGAGATAACAAAGGAACCTGATCGAGTATAACAAAGTCCCTTGATCGAGTATAACAAATCCCCATCGAGACAAAGTCCCCTTATCGATAATAACATAGTCCCTGGTCGAGATAACAAAGGCCCTGGTCGAAATAACAAAGTCCCATGATCGATATAATGAAGTCCCCTTATCGTGAATAACAAAGTCCCTAATCGAGTATAACAAAGTCCCTGATTGAGTATAACAAAAGTTACGCTTCGAGTATAACAAATTCCCTTGATCGAGTATAACCAAGTCCTTGTTGAGTGTAACAAAGGCCCTGATCGAGTATAACAAGGTCCATGATCGAGTATAACAAAGTCCTGATCGTGAATAACAAAGTCCCCTGATCGAGTATAATAAAGTCCCTGAACGAGTATAACAAAGGAAACTGATCGAGTATAACAAAGTCCTTTGATCGAGTATAAAAAGTCCCCCATCGAGTATAACAAAAGTCCTGATCGAGTATAATTGAAGTCCTGTTAGAGGTATAACAAAGGCCCCTGATCGAGTATAACAACGTTCCTGATCGACTATAACAAAGTCCCCTGATGAGAGTATAACAAAGGCCCTGATCGAGTATAACAAAGGCCCTGATCGAGTATAACAAAGCCCTGTTATCGAGAGTAACAAATTCCCTTGATCAGTATAACAAAGTCCCTGATCGAGTATAACAATGTCCCTGAACGAGTATAACAAAGTCCCTGATCGAGTATAAGAAGTCCTCTGATCGAGTATAACAAAGGCCCTGATCGGTGTAATAAAGTCCCTGATCAGGTGTAATAAAGTCCTGATCGAGTATAACAAATTCCCTGATCAGAGTATAACAAAGGCCCCTGATCGAGTATAAAGTCCTCTGATCGAGTATAACAAAGTCCCCTGGTCGATTATAACAAAGTCCCCTGATCAGTATAACAAGTCTGATTGAGTATAACAAAGTTCCTGGTCGAGTATAACAAGCCCCTGATCGAGTATAACAAAAGTCCCTAATCCAGGTATAACAAAGTCTCTAATCGATTATAACAAAGTCCCTTGATCGAGTATAAATAGTCCCCTGGTCGAGAGTATAACAAAGACCCTAATCGAGTATAACAAAGTCCCTGATCGAACTATAACAAAGGCCCTGATCGAGTATAACAAATTCCCTGATCGAGTATAACAAAGGCAACTTATCCGAAACAAAGTCCTTAATCAGTATAACAAAGTCCCTGATCGAGTATAAGAAATTCCTCTGATCGAGTATAAAAAATCCTGATCGAGTGTAACAAAGTCCCTGATCGAGAGTATAACAAGTCCCTGATCGAGTATAACAAAGTCCTGATCGAGTATAACAAGGTCTCTTATCGAGAGAAACAAAGTCCCTTGATCAGTATAACAAAGTCCCTGATCGAGTATAACAATGTCCCTGAACGAGTATAACAAAGTTCCCCTGATCGAGTATTACAAAGTCCTCTGATCGAGGATAACAAAATCCCCTGATCGAGTATAAGAAAGTCGCCCTCATCGAGGTATAACAAAGGAAACCCCAGTCGAGTATAACAAAGTCCCTTGATCGAGTACACAAAGTCCCTGATCGAGTATAACAAAGTCCTGATCGAGTATAACAAAGTCCCCTGGTCGATTATAACAAAGGCCTCTAATCGACATAACAAGTCCCCTGATCGAGTATAACAAAGTCCCCTGGTCAGAGTATAACAAAGTCCCTGGTCGAGTATAACAAAAGTCCCATGATCGAGTAAAACAAAGTCCGCTGATCGTGAATAACAAAGCTCCTGATCGAGTATAACCAAGTCCCTGGTCGAGTATAACAAAGTCCTTTGATCGAGTATAACAAAGTCCCCTGATAGAGTATAACAAAGTTCCTGGTCGAGTATTACAAAGCCCCTGATCGAGTATAGTAACAAATTCCTTGATTAGTATAACAAAAGTCCACGGATCGAGTATAACAATGTCCCTGAACGAGTATAACCAAAGTCCCCTGATAAGTATAACCAAGCCCTCCAGATCGAGTATAAAGGCCCTGCTCGAGTGTATCTAAAGTCCCTGATGAGGTATAACAAAGTCCCCTGATCGAGGTATAACAAAAGTCCTGGTCAGGTATAACAAAGTCCACATGATCGAGCATAACAAAAGTCCCTGATCGTGAATAACAAAGTCCCTGATCGAGAGTAGCAAGTCCCTGGTCGAGTATAACAAAGTCCCCCTGATCGAGTATAACAAAGTCCCCTGATTGAGTATAAAAGTTCCCTTATCGAGGTATAACAAAGGAATAGCCTGATCGAGGTATAACAAGAATCCTATGATCGAGTATAACAAAATCCCTGATCCAGAGTATAACCAAGTCCCCCTAATTGAGTATAAAAAGTTCCTGATCGAGTATAACAAAAGTCCTGATCGAGTATAACCAAGTCCCTTGATTTGGAGTATAACAAAGCCCCTGATCGAGGTTTAACAAGTCCTAAGCAGAGTATAACAAAAGTCTCCTAATCGAGTATAACAAAAGTCGCTTTATCAGTATAAAATAGTCCCCTGGTCGAGTATAACAAATACCCCTAATCAGGTATAACAAAGTCCCTGATCGGCTATAACAAAGTCCATGATCGAGTATAACCAAGTCCCTTATCGAAATTAACAACAAAGGCCCTGATCGAGTATAACACCGTTGACTGATCGACTATAACCGAAGTCCCTGATGAAATTATAACAAAGGCACCTGATCGAGTATAACAATGTCCCCAGAACTAGTATAACAACGTCCCTGATCGAGAGTATAACAAAGTCCTCCTGATCGAGTATAACATAAGCCCCTGATCGAGTGTGCTAAAGTCCCCTGCTCGAGAATAACAAAAGTCCCCTGATCGAGTATAACCACGTCCCCTGGTCGAGTATAACAAAGTCCCCTGATCGAGTATAACAAAGTCCCTGATTGAGTATAACAAGTTCTGGTCGAGTATATAAAGTCTCTTGATCGAGTATATACAAGTCCCTGGTCGATTGTAACAAAAGGCCCTGATCCCGAGAGTATAACAACGTTCACTGATCAACTATAAC
>NW_024717404.1:0-6880 GCF_018991925.1 Homarus americanus | reverse complement strand
GTAACTCATCCCATGGAAAGCTCTGACAAACACTCACGTGACCTAGGGGAGGCCTAGCAGGTGGTCCTGGGTTGTCTCTATGGGAGACTGCTTAGCTGGGCGCCGGAGGAAAGTCTCAGTCCTGACCGGAGGCGACTGGAGGTGACCGGAGGCGACTGGCGGCGACCGGAGGCGACTTGCCTCCGGCCCCTGACTTCTCTCTCTCTAGCAGGACTCGGTGTAGTAGCTGGCCACCTTGTCACAAGACAACTCTCTCTCTGCGAATTCCCCTGTGTGTCTCTGGGTATCTCTCTCTGCGAATTCCCCTGAGGGAGGACTGGGACGTCCTATATATTGGGATGCGAGCCGTCAGGTTCAGCTGGTCGGGGGGGGTGGCAGGCCTCCTTTCATTTGGCCTGGCCAATGTGAGGTCAGGTCTGGACTTTGTTCAGAGACTATGAGTTGTATCTTCTGGAGAAGTCATCAGGTGGGGCCGTGTGAGTTACCCTACACTTGACCTCCCTAATGTCGGGTCAAGACTGGCCGGGTGACATGGGAAGGGGAGCTAGTTGATTTGTAGCACCCTTGAGCACCTGCAAGGGATACCCTTACACTTGACCCCCCTAATGTCGGGTCAAGTCTGGCTTTCCTTGAGATGTAAGCTGTGGTCTGACAACCCATCACTACACCTCCCGCCAAGACCAAAGCTTTCATGCTCAGAGAACTGATGACACATTTAAAGTAGACAGTAACATCATGTGCAGTATCTAATATAGTCCCTGAGGCGATAATGCATCCTTACATTTTATAAATTATAACATTAGAGATGTATGTTTTTCTACTGGCATAGTTTGATCTGACAAAGCTTACTATACCAGGTACACCTCTGACACTCCCAAGTACACCTCAGACACTCCCAGGTACACCTCTGACACTCCCAGGTGCACCTCCGACAATCCCAGGTACACTTCTCACACTCCCAGGTACACCTCCTGTATGTATATTATGTATGCTGGATTATATATTATGTATGTATATTATGTATGTGCTCCATTTATGTATTATTTATTCAGCCTAGCTAGCAGTGTGTGGCAATGTTATTACCATATCCCACATGCTTAATTAATGTGCCTGGCGACGTATGGAAGCTGCTAATGTATCACTTGCCATACGTCGTCTATAGCAGTTGACAAGGAGCCTAGCTAGGGAGCACTACTCCCCTTGTGTACATCTTTCTCTGATCCAGTAAACCGAACCTACAAAACTATACAGGTGTTTGTGTTCTCTCCTGTATATAGAACTTATTATTCAGAACCTAAAATGGCGCAGTGCGTAGTTTTACTGGATGATTACGAGTGATAGTGCGAAGTTTGTGGAAAGCCGGCTTATGGACTCCTGCCTTGTGTCAACCGCCGCGTCATCCCTCCTCGAAGAATTTCGCAACTTTGAGCAGTGTCAGTGACAGTGATTTTCTGTGAAGTGTTTAGTGCATTGTGTGTTTCGTGCCATTCATGTGTGACCTTGTTTTAAAGGATTCCCAAGTTATACGGCATGTTCTGGGCATTTGTGGGGTGTAGAGTTCAGCGCACCCTCCTCTGACCGTTTACAGAGTGTGACTGAGCTACTCGCTGTCTCCACCCCCCTCCCTCACAGCGCCGCCTCCACCCCCCCTCACAGCTGGGGCGAGACGCTTTGCCCGCCCGGCACACACACACACACATACATGCACTAACACTTGCACACCGCGCGGCTTCATTATATATATTTTATATATATAATCTACTTATCTGTGTATTTAATTAATTTTTTGTCTGAAATCTTGTTGATACGACGGGCTGACCGGTCAACACTGATTTAAGACACAGTACACAGATGAAGTAGTTATGTCTCATGCCTTACGTAGCCGTGGAGCCAGCGCCTGGATGAGTCAAGCGGATGATAGTCCCCCAGAGATGGATGACCAGGCCGGCCACGACACTCCAGCCCCCACAACATCGTGCAGTCCTTCACCTCAATATTCAGCGTTGTCTCCAGAGATAATTGCTTTACTGAAGTTTATGAGAGATGAGAGACGCGAGGATGAAGCTCACAGACGTTTGGCGGATGAGCACAGAAGGCAAGCAGAGGCAGAACGAGACCACCAACGGAGATTGGAAGACAGTGCACGGTTTGAAGCTTTGATATCTCGCCTCACTGTTAACCAAGCCCCTGGCTCTAACACTGCCTCGGTACTGACTGGTTCAGATACCTCATCCATGCTTTCTTCACGCCCCCCAGCCACACCTAAAGCAGCAGCTCAAACACCGCCCATCTTGAAGCCTGATGTGACTTTCCAGACTTTTCGTGAATGGCGGCGACGGTGGACTGATTATTCTACAATGGTGGATCTCCAGAGTTTGTCACAGCCTAAACAACTCATCCAGCTGCGTATGTGCCTGTCCTTGGAAATTCAGCGTGTCTTAGAACATACGTTGCACCTCTTCGCTGTCTGTAGAGGAGGTACTGGACGTTCTACAACGGCACATCAAAGGACAGCAGAATGAAGCTCTGCGCAGGAGGGAATTGTTTAGCTGCAGACAGATGGAGGGTGAGTCTTTTGATGCCTTTTATGTACGACTTAAGAGAGCCTCGGAAGAGGTAGATATATGTCTAGGCCACCACCAGCAGTGCGAGGAGACCCAGTTGAAGCAGGTGATTCTGATGGGTGTTAAGGACAAGGAACTTGTCCAACGCCTCACCTCCCTCGACTCTTCCTCTTCTCTTCAGGATGTGTTGACGATATGTCGCTCCTATGAGGCTGCCAGGTGTGCCACCTCTGCCATCCGTGCTCCCCCTACAGCTGTACGCGCTGTTTCCCGGTACAAGAAGGACAAGAAGTCTGCTCCTACGCCTTCGCCCACCACGTCCACGCCCGGTTCATTTTGCAACAACTGTGGTAAGCAGCACGGAACACAGGTGTGTCCAGCTGCTGAGTCCACCTGCAACAGTTGTGAACGTAAGGGCCACTGGTCACTCACAGTACGGTGCCCAGCCAAACGCGTCCAGTGCAATGTGTGCGGTCGTCTGGGCCACTATGACAAGTGTTGCCCTTCCAACAAACCCAAGGGACAGCGTCGGCGGAAGCTTCAGCGCCCGTCCACCAGAGAGGGCCGCCCACAGTCTTCCAATCAGAGGCACGACGACCCTGGACAACGCTCGAGCCATATTAGGAATGTGTGCTCCCCCCCGCGTCCCAGGACCAAAGTCCCCCAGTACATCAGTGTCATTGTGACCTACCGCAGTGTGTCATCCCGTCTTCAGATGTTGCCTGACACCGGCGCTGATGCTACAGTCATCGGTCCCCAGCATTTGCAATGCTTGGGGCTCTCTCCAAGTGATCTAGGACCGCCCCCCAAGGATCTCCGCTTTATGGCAGATGGTTCACAGATGACCCCGGCCCTGGGTTCACTCCAAGCACAAGTCACCTTTGGCAGCAGGTCGTGTCAAGCCTGGATTGATGTGCATAACGGTGTCCCGACTCCTTTGCTGTCCTACAGACATTGTCAAGAGTTGGCCATCATCTCACAGGACTTCCCCAAACCTATTCTTGAGGTAAAACACGCCAACAGGGTGCAAAAAGGGAGCAGCAACGACCCTCCTGCCGCCCTACCCCTGCCTCTTGCCAGTGACACCTCTCCTTCGGATGCTCGGAAGTACTTCCTGAAGGAATTCAGCGACGTTCTGGTGACCAAGTCCGCTCTGGAATCCAAGCCTCTCAAGAAGATGGTAGGTCCTCCCATGAGGATCCACCTGAGGGACGACGCGAAGCCCTTCGCTATTTACACCCCTCGACTGGTTCCCCTGGCCTTCCGCGAGGCGGTCAAAAACGAGCTGGACTCCATGGTCGCCCAAGAAATTATTGCACCAACCGGCGATGACCCGTCTCCATGGTGTCACCCTATGGTTGTCGTCGCAAAACCTAAGGTGGTGTTCGGATCACCACTGACCTCTCCAAGCTCAACAGCCAGGTGTCTCGTCCTGCGCACCCTTCTCCCACGCCCTTTGCAGCTATACGCAGTGTGAACCCGAAGGCGCGCTTCTTCACGACGATGGACGCCCTGTGTGGATACTGGCAGATAGAGCTTGCCGAAGAAGACCGACCACTCACAACTTTCATCACCCCGCATGGACGTTACAGTTATTGCCGTGGCCCCATGGGATTCGCCGCTACAGGAGACGCTTTCTGTCTTCGAGGTGATATGGCTCTACAAGGTCTGGCAAACTGTGTGAAAGTGGTCGACGACATACTCGTGTACGACGAGGATTATATGGATCACCTCTGCCGTATCTACGAGGTACTCAACAGGTGCCGGAAGCACTGCATTACCCTAAATGCCGACAAGTTTGTTCTGGCCAGCTCTTCAGTTGACTTTTGTGGGTACACCCTCTCAGGGAATGGTATCGCAGCTGACCCGGAAAAGGTCCGCGCCATCACGGATTTTCCCACCCCTGCTAACCTGACCGACTTGAGGTCCTTCATCGGTCTCGTCAACCAGTTAGCAGAGTTTTCGTCGGACATCTCCGCAGCTGCTCAACCACTTCGCCCCCTGATGAGCCCCAAGAGGACATTCCTGTGGACCCCCGACCACGACAAGGCCTTCCAGCAAGTGAAACAGGCCCTGTCTCGTCCACCTGTCCTCGCCACGTTTGACCCAGCCTTGCCGACAGTTCTGCAGACAGATGCCTCACGCTTGTATGGCGTGGGATACGCCCTACTGCAGGATCATGGTGGAGGGCAGTTCCGGCTCGTCCAGTGTGGCTCGCGTTTCCTCTCTGACACTGAGACGCGCTACGCCACTATTGAGTTGGAGCTGTTGGCTGTGGTTTGGGCGATGTCCAAGTGCAGGTTTTACCTCATAGGCCTGCAACACTTTCACCTAGTGACCGACCATCGCCCGCTTGTCCTGATCCTCAACCACTACACGCTAGACGCCGTTGAGAACCCTCGCCTCCAGCGTCTGAAAGAGAAGCTCTCGGCGTACATCTTCACTGTAGTGTGGCGTGCTGGCAAGGAGCTCTGCATCCCTGATGCCTTATCCCGCTCTCCTGTCAGCCGCCCTACTCCAGAAGATCATGTGCTCGACGCCGACCTCGCTCTCTCCGTCAGGACTGTGGTCACTCTCCATGCCGTCCAATCCCTTCGTTCGGACCTGTCACCAGATGACGACAAGGCAATGGAGGACCTTCGAACAGCGGCCCGAGATGACCCTTCCTACGTCCGACTTGTCGAGTGTGTGAGGAATGGATTTCCTAGCAACCGCTACGATCTTCACAACACCCTGCTCCCGTATTGGAAACTCCGCGATGAACTCTACTGCGACGGAGACCTTGTTCTGTACGGAGCACGTGTAGTTGTCCCTGCTGCATCACGTCCCCACGCCTTGGCTCGCCTTCACGACAGTCACCGTGGAGCTGAGGCCACCAAACGACGTGCACGACAGACTGTGTTCTGGCCCGGCATCAACTCCGACATCGCCAATGTTGTCCGTGCGTGTGAGCCCTGCCAAGTACTACAACCCAGCCAGCAGCAGGAACCCTTCATGAGTGACGACAACCCCACCTGCCCCTTTGAGTCTGTGTCGGCCGACTTTTTCTGTGTGTCAGGAAAGTCCTTCCTCGTTATCGTCGACCGTCTCTCTGGTTGGCCGGTTGTCATCAAGTGCGATAATGACACGACGTCTGCCGCCACCATCAGCAAGTTCCGCCACTACTTCCGTGACGTGGGCGTTCCTGTACGCCTGCGAACCGACGGAGGGCCTCAGTTCACAAGCCGGGACGCTCCCCTGCCCAGGTTTTGTATGGACGCCCCCTTCGTTCTTGTGTCCCTGCTCACCCTCAATCCTTCTCCAAGGAGTGGCAGGCCAAGACAGAGGATTGTGACCGCCGAGCCGCTGAACGTGTTCAGGACGTCGTCGCCCGCTACAACGACCACGCCCGTTCTCTCCCCAGGTTGAGTGTCGGCACCCAAGTCCGTGTTCAGGACCCGACCTCCCTACGTTGGGACAAAGTAGGCGTAGTCATGGGTCTCGGCAGGTCACGGGACTACCAGGTGCGGTTACCCAGTGGTTGTGTGTGGTGGAGGAACCGCCGTTTTCTCCGCCCCGTAACAATGCCTTCTGTTGGCCCCGCCACCAGTGTTGAGTCCCATACCCTTCCCAGTGATGAAGTCCCTCGACGCTCAGAACGGATCCAGAAGAAAAGGTCCGCTCAAGACTTTGCTATGAGCGTATAGGGGGGAGGGAGGTGTATGTATATTATGTATGCTGGATTATATATTATGTATGTATATTATGTATGTGCTCCATTTATGTATTATTTATTCAGCCTAGCTAGCAGCTTGTGGCAATGTTATTACCATATCCCACATGCTTAATTAATGTGCCTGGCGACGTATGGAAGCTGCTAATGTATCACTTGCCATACGTCGTCTATAGCAGTTGACAAGGAGCCTAGCTAGGGAGCACTACTCCCCTTGTGTACATCTCTCTCTGATCCAGTAAACCGAACCTACAAAACTATACAGGTGTTTGTGTTCGCTCCTGTATATAGAACTTATTATTCAGAACCTAACACCTCCGACACTACCAGGTACACCTCTGACACTCCCAGGTACACCTCTGACACTCCCAGGTACACATCTAACACTCCCAGGTACACCTCTGACACTCCCAGGTACACCTTTGACACTCCCAGGTACACCTCTGACACTCCCAGGTACACCTCTGACACTCCCAGGTACACTTTTGACACTCCCACGTACTCCACTGACATTCCCTGGTACACATATGACACGCCCAGGTACACCGCTGACACTGCCAGGTACACCTCCGACACTCCCAGGTACACCTCCGACACTCCCAGG
>NW_024717403.1:15000-25628 GCF_018991925.1 Homarus americanus | reverse complement strand
GACCTCTTATCTGTGGGATGGATATGATCATAAAACTATGTATGAAATATATGAAATAATTCCACCTATATCAACTATAGTTTTAAAATTAGACTTTTTTAATCTAACTTTTAATCTTTGACAAAAAGCATTTATATTACTGTGGCCTGGATATTGAGTAAATATATAAATAGCATTATAAGTTTTTTGTTGCTGTTTTTTAAAGTCTGCAAAGCTGACTAATAATAGAAAAGAAAAATACGAGAAATCCAGCATTTATCTGTTTTTTCATCAGACTATACAGCGCGTCACGTTGCCATGGTAACAAGAGCCCTCCAGCATGTTGGCAAAATCAACTTGAGGCACATCTCATTCTATCTCATCACGAATGATAAAAAATAAATAAAAACACGCCATCACTTTAATCATGAGATTCATTTCACTCCGGATTTTCTCGCTACCGGAAAACATAAGTAAAAGAGATAATGTTATAAGAAATTGAGGGAGTTGTGGTGTTGAGGACAGCGAGGAGACGCAGATAACTCACACTAAATCCATGATAAAAATCCCTTCGTCTCTGCGAAGGTCAAATCTGTCTGTCTGTCGGTTTCTCGGTCGGTCTGTCTGTCTTGTCTGTCCTGTCTGTCCAAAGGGCTCGGGGGAATATTACAAAAAAAATATTACCATCAAAAGAGAAAGTTAACATTATAACTATAGAGTGCCGAACTGGAGTCGAACCTGAGTAATCGTGTGTGAGACGTGAGTGTGATGTCTCCTTGCCGTTTCCATAGCAACACTCTCAGTCGTCTCTTACACAGAGAGACAAGGTATCGATCCCATCTTGGACAGTGTATATATATATATATATATATATATATATATATATATATATATATATATATATATATATATATATATATATATATATATATATATATATATATATATATATATATATATATATATATATATGCCGAAGCATTCAACATGAATTTGAGTAACGGCATGTACAAGCTGGACAATTTTGTAATTAAGAAGATTTGTGATCAGGTGAGAAGGCCGGGTCACTTGACCATCTGACCTGACCACCAACCGTTGTGTGCTATTTAAAGATTAGTAGGGTCATTACCTAATACCTGACCATTGTGGACCTGGTCTCACCCTCCTCTGTATATATACACCTTGATTTGTATTTCTCTCTCTAGTCTGTACTCACCCCTGAAGATGTGAATTACACGAAAGCGCTTGGGAACTTCGTGTTTTCTTGTTTCCTTGTGGTTATCAGCATATATATATATATATATATATATATATATATATATATATATATATATATATATATATATATATATATATATATATATATATATATATATATATATATATATATATATATTTATATATATATATATATATACACTAGCGGAATCGCCGCCCTCCTGGCGGCTCTTTCGCTCGGTTCAAGATTTCTTAAGAGCATTATAGGAGTTCCAATCTTGAGAGTGAGATGGTGAGGAGGCATTCCAGCGGGCTCCAAAGAATTGAGGAATTCTGTAGGGTACTGGACTGCTTGGTCCTGGTCGATTACTATATCAACAGATTTGAATGAGGTCTCACTGCTGGAAGCTGTCTGAGTAGAGTCATGTTGATTTCTGCCACTGTTTCTTTCTCTGGTGCCAGAATTGCACGTTCAAGCAGCCACTTGTGATCCTTGTAGTGGTGGTTAATGTTTGGGTAGACCATGTTAGTGAGCTCAGTTGAGGACATTACAACATTTCCACATCCTTTTCAACCTCTGTGTGGTTTAACGGGTCGGGTCGGGTTGGGTGTGTCGGATCGGGTTGGTTGTTTTTTTTTTTAGATCCCCACATGACACTTGCTATCCATGCCAAGTTTGGTCCGGGCGGCTCATTCGCTAGGCCACGGTAGGACGCTACCCTCCGGGAAGCTCCACAATGTCTCACTGTTCAGTCCCCAAAACTTCTTCTTCCATCAATATTTCATTAATGGAGTATCTAAGTCTCATCAAGGTCTGGTACAGCAAAGTATTTTTTAGCATTAAACTGTTATTTTATTGCTCAATCATCACTACATATAACATCATCACCATCCATCACTACAGATCGGTAAACGTAGGTCTGAGATTCCTGTTCGTGCGGACACACAAACACACATACTTCTTTTTGTTATATATATGTAAGGGCAGAAACGATCCTCCGGCTAGTTACCGCTGCTAACTCGCTCGTTTGCTGGTGCAGACGACACTTGGGGTGGTTGGACGGAGGTGATAACGGCAGCAACCCTCTCCGCCGCGGGCAGATTCAACCCAGCCGCCATACCGTCAGTATCTAGCTACCCTGCTGTCCGTCAAATTCTGGCTGTGATCTCATCATAGGTCCTGGACTCGTGGGCTGTGTTCCCAGACCTTCACCTATCAACTGCCAACTCTCTGGTCATCTACCACGACCATCAGTTCATCACATTCCGTCTGTGCCCCGGTGTTCTCCTGCCTTTTCAAGACGTCGCTGAGTGTGGAATTGAAGTGGACGCTTCCCTATCCTGAGTGTGCATCACCGTGTTCCAGAACCTTCCCCCAGGGCCACTGCCGTAGGAAATATTTGTTCATTGTTTGATTCCATTAATTGCTGACTCCCCTTTATTGTTCGATTCTATCGATTGTTGACTCCATTTAATTGTTTGAATCCATTAATTGTTGACTCCCATTATTTGTTTGATTCCTTTAATTGTTGCTTCCATTAATTGTTTGACTCCCGTAATTATTTGACGATTGTTGAGTGGTGTCAGAGTTTTGTGTTATATTTTTATAGTAAAGAGATGCCAATCTCGAACGGTTGTTTGTTATTCCTCGGAAAACCATGGTCCTTGACTTTCCTTTATTAAGATCCTGATTAGCCTGGTAAGGGATTTCTATCCTTAAGTCCTAGGCCTTTACAAGGGGTGAGTACAGACTAGAGAGAGAAATACAAATACCTACAGTGATTTACTTGCATATATATATATATATATATATATATATATATATATATATATATATATATATATATATATATATATATATATATATATATATATATATATATATATATATATATTGTTACGAACCACGTCATCAATTGTCATGATCTACCTACCCAGCACCACGAGCAACGCCATCTAGGGACGAAACCCGAGTATGACTACTCTTAGTTACCACTCCGGGGTTTCCCTTCTCCATATCCTGGTTGTTGCCTCACCTCCTCAAAGTCTTCTTCGTCAGCTCCAGTTCGAGGAGAGTTCAGTTCACTCTGGGAAGTGACCACAGGATCACCTATCCTGGAAACCTACGGCACAGTGACTACCTACAGTCTTCTACAATACTCAGCCTTACTCGTCAGCCATCTCAGCTCCGCACTTAAGTATTTGTAATCTTATATTGCCTCCCCCACGTCCACTTGCTTCAAATTATTGTATGTTGTATAAATATGTATATACTGTTAATGTTTAGGTTAATTATGGTTAAGGGTAAATTATAGATAGCTGAATATTTTGTTAAGGAATTTATGGTACTTTATTATACACAACAAAAACTCGCATCCTTTGTCTACCCTTTTATAGTCCGATTGTTGGGATCTGGGTAGACTTTTAACTATATTCTAAATCCCCAACTCGTAACAAATGGCGACCGTGACAGGACTCGACATTCAGTACCATATTCCTTCCTCCCTTGTAACTCCTTGTTAATTATTCCTCCCAGTCACTTCTGTTCACAATTGCTTTATGGTGGTTTAAAGTTTCCTTCATATGTGTGTGCATATATTGGTATTATCGTACAGTAAGAGTGACAGACGTAGGATATTAGGTTCCAAGTGTCATAAGGCTTACCTGTTATTACACGTGGCAGTCGTGTAGTAAGTCTTATCGAGTGTAGGGAAGAATCCGGATATGTTTAATGCCGTACCCTCACTCCAGAGTAGGCTGTTCCATAGTCACTAGTTTAGGGTGAAGTGATATCTTCGGACGCCCCGCTCTACCAGGACCCCATAATTATAAAGCCTCCATTATTGTTCTTCTCATTATCTCATTCGGGGTCAATCATACCAAACTCAAGGGTTGTTAATCCAGATCTTTATACTAATGCCGTAATACGCCCTTCCTGTTTCAAGTATCTCAGGGTTGTTAATCCGGATCTTTATATTAATGCCGTAATACGCCCTTCCTGTTTACTCAAGGGTTGTTAATCCGGATCTTTATATAAATGCCGTAATACGCCCTTCCTCTTTCAAGTATCTCAGGGTTGTTAATCCGGATCTTTATATTAATGCCGTAATACACCCTTCCTCTTTCAAGTCTCTTATCCTTATCTAAGGATCTTCTCAGAAGAACAATATTCATAAGTGTAATTTCCCTAGGTATAACTTGGGTAGTTTCCGGGACTTTCTGGTTATCCACTGCCGTGATATTTTCTAGGGTAATCCACTTATCTTATCTTTTGACCATTAATTAATTTATCTAAGTTTTCTTAACAATGGCCACCTCAGGTTTTGATCTCCAGGATTTTATTGAAAATCCTTCCGTAACTAAATTACGTGTTAATATCCTGAAGAAAGAATGGAAAGAAATAGCCAACTATTACAATATCCCATTTTCACAGCAACTGACTAAGGAAATGTTAAAAAATCATGTAATTGAAATGTTGGTTCAACAAGAAGTTTTAAAAGAATCCGCTGTTGACAGATTAGCGCCCATGTCCAAGAACCTTCAACCACTATCCACCACCCCTCCTCACTCAGAAGTTGCTTCAGGTCTGGCTAGCCCTCAAGAAAAAACACAGAGTAGACGCCTTAGAACTAGAACGAGCTAGGTTCGAGTTCCAAATCAAAATGAAAGAACTCGAGTTGGAACAGGACAAGTTGGAGCAGGAGGTTAGACTGAAAGAACTACAGGTGAGAGAGACAGAAGTCACCTTAACATCGGAGTTTAAATCAAAAGAAGTGGCATTAAAAGAGAAACTAGTTGCTTTTAACCCTGCTACTGCTTCTTCCCTTGTTCCCGGGTTTGATGAATCCGATATGAACGGGTCATTTTGGACTTTTGAGAAAATAGCCGGGAAGAATGAGTGGCCAAAGGACCAGTGGGTGTCGGTGTTAGTTCCTAAATTATGTGGTAAGGCTCGTAGAGTCATTAACTGTTTAGACCAGACTGATGACTATGATAACGTTAAAAAGAATATCCTCACCTCTTATGCTATCACGCCAGATGGATACCGGCAGAAGTTTCGTAAACTAACCAAACCAAACCATTTTCACACACCTTTGTTGAGTTTGCTCAAGAAAAGCTTAGGTTTTTTAAGAAGTGGTTAGAGGCTACAGAGACCTCCACATTTCAGGATTTGTTAAATTTGGTAGTCCTGGAGGAGTGGAAGAGCAAGATACCATTTCACATCTTGAAGCATGTGGAGGAGCGTGGAGAGGTTAATTTAGGGCGTGCTGCTGAGCTGGCTGATGCATACGCCTTGCTGGTGGAGTCACTGGGCAGTAGAGAACGTGGTACTTCCCGACATGTTAGGTCCTCCTCTGATGATAACCTTGGGGGCGTGAGTGGTAGGTCGAAAGGTCCCACACCTAACCCCCCTGATGCAACCAAGTTTACTTGTTCTTACTGTAAAAACCCAGGCCATACGATCCAGACTTGTAAACACCCAAAGTGTCGAATTGCTAAAAGTAGTTCCCTGGATCTCAAATCCAAACCAATAGCAACCACCAATGTGGAAAGGCCCCATCAGGATCTCTTCTCTTCATTCACCTATGAGGGAAAAATTTCAATCATAGAGGGGTCTCGTTCTTTCCCAATTCGTATACTACGTGATACGGGCGCAGCACAATCTATCCTCCTGTTTAACGTTATTCCTGATATATCTACCGCATTTACTAATGAGAGTGTTCTAATTTCAGATCTCTCATCCCATTCTTCCTATCCCTTAGCTAAAGTGCACCTCCAATGTCCCTTGATTACTGGGGAAGTGCAAATAGCCATTAGGAAAGACCCAATGCCTGTGTGCGGCATTCATTTATTATTGGGTAATGACTTGGTAGGAGATCTAGTGGTTCCTAACATAAAGATAGTCGACTCTCCCTTACCTGTCAACTCCACCACTGACCTTAAAGAAACTATTCCTCATCTTTTCCCATCTTGTGCTGTCACCCGGTCACAGAGTGTGCGAAATGGGCCCTCTTCATCTGAAACCACCTCCAATATCTTACTACCCACAGAAGATCTGTACAATAAGACCATTAGTAAGGATGAGCTCATTACAGCCCAACAATCTGATCCATCTTTGTTCAAACAGGTGATGAAAGACCTCAGTGTGGACCATTGTACATCTTCGGCTTACCACCCACCATCCCAAGGTTGCTTGGAACGGTTCCATCAAAACTTTCAAATCAATGCTAATAAACTATCTCCCCTCAACTATATAATCCATACTCCTGATCGCAGGAAAGATTCACAACTTGTTCACATTAATCTCATGAAACTTTACCATTCCAGGCAGTCAGAGGAAGACATCCCAGAGGCTATAAGCCTACCTGTATTGCATACAGTTTTGTCAGGGCCGGAGCCGGAGACAGATGACATGGACCTATTGGAGAATTTAGACTTCCCTCTACCTAAAGAAAACCCTGCTAACAGTCACATACTCAACAACTTGGATGAGTATTTTTCTGTTTTGAATCCATCTCAAGCAACAGATCTCACTAAGTTATTATCAACATTTCGTAAAGTCACGTCAGACCTCCCAGGGTTTTGCAATATACTTAAACATAATATTAAGCTAATCTCAGATGATGTACAACCCATTAGGCAATCAGCATATCGACTAAATCCACAAAAAAGAGAGATTATGAAAAAGGAGGTAGATTTTTTGTTAAAACATAACTTAGCTGAGCCTAGTACCTCCCCCTGGGCTTCACCTTGCCTTCTCATTCCAAAACCCGATAGCACTTTTCGTTTCTGTACTGATTATCGTAAAGTGAACCAGGTCACTGTCTCAGACTCCTACCCTTTACCTTTGATTGAAGATATAATAGACAGCATAGGCTGTGCCAAATTTATCAGTACCGTGGACCTGTTGAAAGGATATTATCAAGTGGGACTCACGGATAGGGCAAAAATAATCTCAGCATTTATAACTCCATTTGGTCTTTTTCAATATTTGGTTATGGCGTTTGGCTTTTCTAATGCTCCGGCCACATTCCAGAGGGCCATCAACTACCAAATTCAGGACCTAGGTGGGACGTTCGCCTACCTGGATGACCTGGTGGTGGTGTCGGACGGCTGGGACGAACATCTGGTGCGTTTGGAGATACTGTTGGCACGACTGCAAGAGACTGGATTCACCATAAACCTGGCTAAATCTGCTTTTGGCCGGGCCTCAGTGACTTACCTGGGACATATCGTTGGGCATGGTATGGTGAGACCCAAGGACGCAAACGTTAAAGCCATCTTGTCCTTCCCCACTCCAAGGACGAGGAAGGAACCCATGCGCTTCCTGGGGATGTGCGGCTACTACTGTCGGTTCTGCAGTAACTTCTCCAGCGTGGCCGGACCCCTCACAGACCTTACCAGTTCTGCGGTCCCCTACATCTGGAACCAGAGGTGCGACCAGTCTTTCCACCGCCTCAAAGCCTTCCTTGCCTCCAAGCCTGTAGTCCACCCCCCTGACTACACCTTGCCCTTCCATCTGCAAATCGATGCTAGCGGTGTCGGAGTTGGGGCTGTGCTCCTACAACCCGACCCAACCACTGATGTCCTTCACCCTGTGGCATACTACTCTGCCAAGTTGAAAAAACATCAGACCAACTACTCGACCATAGAGAAGGAGGCCCTGGCTCTGGTGTTGGCAATAAAGAAGTTTGAATGTTACCTCCAGTCTTGCCCACAAACAACCCTAGTCTTCACTGACCATAACCCACTCACGTTCATCCAAACCAACAAGACCTCCAACCAGCGAATCCTCCGCTGGGCTCTCTCACCCAGCCCTATAATCTACAAGTCCGGCACATAAAGGGGGTGGACAACCTGATTGCAGACTCCTTATCCCGAGCTCCAGTGGAAATGCAGCAGCTACCCTCCAGACGCACCAGGTGATCACCTCCTTCGCGCCCACGCTATGGAGGTCTTTGGAGGGGGGGTGTGTTACGAACCCCTCCACCAATTGTCATGATCTACCTACCCAGCACTACGAACCACGCCATCTATTGTCCTGATCTACCTACCCAGCACCACGAGCAACGCCATCTAGGGACGAAACACGAGGCGACCTGTCTTTAGTTACCACCCGGGTTTCTCCATATCCTGGTTGTTGGTGTCACCTCCTCAAAGTCTTCTTTGTCAGCTCCAATTCGAGGAGAGAGCACTACACTCTGGGAAGTGACCACAGGATCATCTATCCTCTAAACATACGGCACAGTGACTACCTACCGTCTTCTACAATACTCAGCCTTGCTCGTCAGCCATCTCAGCTCCGCACTTAAGTATTTGTAATCTTGTATTGCCTCCCCCACGTCCACTTGCTTCAAATTATTGTATGCTGTATAAATATGTATATACTGTTAATGTTTAGGTTAAGTATGGTTAAGGGTAAATTATAGAAAGCTGATTATCTTGTTAAGGAATTCATGGTACTTTATTATACACAACAAAAACTCTGCATCCTTTGTCTACCCTTTTTATAGTCCGATTGTCTTTTTTTTTTTTTTTTTTGTTGCCTGTTGGGATCTGGGTAGACTTAACTATATTCTAAATCCCCAACTCGTAACACTTGATAGCCACGTTCAGGACATCCCTCATTTCAGCAGGTAAAGTTCTGGATACCAAGGATTCACGATGAAGTATGCAGTGTGTACCTACAACAGATGGATTTTTTTCTTTCACCATTGTAATGAATCCAGACTGCAGACCAAGCATGGCTGGAGCTCCATCAGTGCACACCCCTACCAGCGAGTCCCACGAAAGTTGGTTTTCCTGAAAGGAGTTTGATACATCATGAAAAATAGCTGCTGCTGTTGTACAACTTTCCATGGGGTGACAGAACAGCATTTCCTCTTTTACACTGTTGCCTGACACTAAACGAGCATACATCAGTAGCTGAGAACACTGAGCGATGTCAGTCGTTTCGTCACACTGGATGGCAAAAACAAGAGAATCTCTTACTTGGTCGAGAAATTGATCTTTGATGTCGTGAAACAAATCATCGATCCTTCAAAACTTGCGAATAACAAACAGAGCAACACATGCGTGTTCACAATTCACCAATAAACTTATGGCTGCTTACTATTTTTAGGTAACTATAACAACTGGGATAAAACATACCTCAACAGCCTTAACTGAATAAATGTGAGAGAAGAGGAATTATTGCCACGGACGTGTGCAGAAGACTGGGAGAGAACGGGGCTCACCAACGAGCAGTATACAGGTCCAGGACGAGCTAACCCCCCCCCCCTTCCCCATGGGTTTCGAGGGATAGGGAGGGGTGTCAAAAAGTACAGAAATTGGTAAGCCCAAAGTAAAAAAAAGTAGCCTATAGAAAACTAAAGTTATAAGGCGATACTTTTGCATTTTTTCATAAACTTCTCAATATTAGCCCACGCTCTTGTTAAGAGAATAAAAACTAGAACTATAATTTGAGAAATTCCTACTTTTTCCCTAGGGCTTGCGCCCCCCTGGAAATTACTGACGCCACCATAGGGCGCCTCCAGGTTAAGAACCACTGCTCTAGAGGTTGAAATACGTGGATGCAGCAGAGCACTCACACAATTAAATTGAATTCGAATTGAGCCAGCTTTATTTAGCCAGAAAAACACTGATGCAGATGATATTAATAATCAATACTAACATGGCTGAGCCAGTTCAGAACCTTGCCTCTTTTAGCACCTGATATATACTGTACATTTATCTCAAGGAAGTATTATGCAACATATAGTATCATCTGGAATAGTACAATAGCATGGTGGTAATAAGAACATCTCATAATGTTACCACGGTTATCACTTCAATATTTATTAATTTTAGTTATTTATTATTCTTTCTTTTTTAGTTTATTTTTTTTATTTATATTATAAGTATATACATAAATTACAGTGGAATTGAAAAACATAAGTATAATGGGGGAGCCGTACAACCTGGGTTGTAAAGTATTAAGGTTGAACAAGAGGACAGAGTTGTCAGGATTATGTCTAGTTGGCAAATATGTTTATTGCAATGGTAATTTCTTATATATTTACATGATAATTTCCGATAAAACGATTTTAGTGGTACACTAAAAGCAGGTACTGTAAATATAGTAGGTATTACAAGAAATATTAATACCGAGACAATAGATATTTTTTAAGAGATGATTTAAAGGAAGGGAGCGTAGTCTTTGCTCGGATGGGCGGGGGTAAGTTGTTCCACACCTTCACACAGTGATATTTTATGGAGGTCTGGGACTGAGAGGAGCGCATGGGGGTGGTCTTAGAAGCTCTGGGTGCCTTAAGTTGTATCTCTTGATTGTTCCGGAACTGGAAATAATTATTGTCAAGCAAGTGATTGATAGATTTGTAAACAAGATGGCACAGCAGTAGGTGTTAATATCTTCGAATTTTAACATTTTC
>NW_024717403.1:0-10000 GCF_018991925.1 Homarus americanus | reverse complement strand
TATTATGTCATGTGGTGTTTGGGTCCTGGATGTAGGTAATTGCAATGTTTTGATTGGATCTCATTTCATAAGGTTAAACTAAGGACCTTAAAAACCTTATATACGACGTTAAAGGCCTATAAATATATGTCCAAAGCTCACTATACAGCCCAGCCTAAAATCTTTCCTTCAGTTCGTCTAAGCTTACAGAGCACGTCTTTACAGTCAGTGAACTAGAAAGTTAAGTCTTGGGGCCTTTATGTACATAGTGATGCAGTCACAACAAAGATCACTAGAAACGGTTCACCAAGTTAGTCGGTACCTAAGGCTGGTAGAACATTACACCGGAGTCGTAAGAACCCAGGCTGCCCACAGTAAGGTGTCACTATTATAATATTACATTATTTTTCATAATACACTAACAAGAGGTATTGTAATCTACCTGTTTAATAATAATAATAATAATAATAATAATAATAATAATAATAATAATAATAATAATAATAATAATAACAATAACAATAATAATAATAATAATAATAATAATAACAATAATAATAATATCTTGGTAACTCAATAACATTACGTGTCTGTGAGGCGACTGTACAGGGGTCACCAGTAAGCTCCTCCCCGCTGAAAGCATTGGTCTCTGGCAGCGATAGAGAATATAGTTTCATTTTATTATTCCATTTTTATACTTTCTCTTTTCATTTTTATCACAGATCTTTCCCCCCCTTACCCCTTCCCCCATCCCTTGTCCCCTAGTCCCCTGGCACACATAGCAGTACAGGCCGTGTGACCTGTTAAATGCATTTCACAAAACTAAGGGACCCGCTAGATCAATGACTTCAATTTTTCTCAGTTATGCATTTGCTTGCAATATTGCTCTCGTAATTTTTAGGCCCAGGTTATTTTCATCTCCGTTGCATGTTTTCTCCATGATTGCATGATGAAATATTTAGTTCCCTCTTGTTCATCCATCGCTTTGAGAGTTAACCTGTTCACCAACTTGACTTTAATGTAAAAATGTTCAATGAACTTGGTGCGTTATTAAATATACACTGAATATGCGTAACCCTTTGTCAGAAATACGAAGTCAAAGAGACGATCAAGGTAATATTTTGTTAGGAAGTTTTATTTTTTGGAGAGAGTTCGGTTGTCAGGGTATCTGTCACAGCGTTCTGTCAGGCGTTCGATGGAGTTTTTCTTTTAGGAGTTCTTTTTTTATTAATGGTTGGATGAGGGGAGAGAGAGAGAGTTCTGTCATCACAGTGTATCACAACATTGTCAGGCATTCAGTAGAGAGAGTTCTCTTTTGGGAGGTGGCAGGAAATTATTACAAACGTTTATCAAGAGTTTTGTCGAGAGATTTTTGAGAGATGTACTGTGAATTCTGTCAAGAAATGAGGCATGATGAAGGTAGATCCGCCAAGAGTTCAGTCAGATTATCAGCCAAGAGATCCTGAAAAAACATGCCAAGAGCCGTCAAGAGTCCTGTCAAGATATGAATGAACACACCTAATAAAATAAAGCCATGAGTTCAGGTTAAGAGATCTGTTGAGAGATGACAAGGGATCTACCAAGAGTTATATAGCGACTCCTGCCCAGAGGTGTGTGAGTTGTTAATGTCGAGGTTTTACTGGTTTAATTATTCATACTTTTATGTTTGTGTTTGGAAATAAAAAAAAAAATAATAGTAAGAGGAGTACTCGAGGTGTATTAACAAAAGAAAAAACGAGATTATCTGAGGAATATATGAGAAATATTAAGTAAGATAAGGAAGTCAATTCTGATTTGAAAAACTACATGAGAAGTATTCAAGAGACAGAGGAAACTGTCTTGAAATATACGCAGGAAATATTAATGAAAAATCACAAGTATATGAGAAATATTCCATTCACAACAACACTCAATTTTTATTTCCCATATCCTTGTATTTTCATTTGTCGTTGAATATATATTTGAAAATTTACTTGGTCCGTCGTAAACGAAGGTCGAATTCGTTGTAAAAATCGTCATTGTAAATCATAGGTTCTTATCCGTCTGTTTACACTTTCCTCCCATTATTGAATATTCACGTCGAAATAGAGGTGTGTGTGTGTGTGTGTGTGTGTGTGTGTGTGTGTGTGTGTGCTAAAAATAAAAACAGACTAGGGGGGAGGGGGCGTGGAAACCCCTCGGGCCAGTGTTCTAATAAAAATTGAGGGGGATCCGAAAGACTCTCTCTCTCTCTCTCTCTCTCTTTCCACACTATCCTGTTACTCCTTCTTTCCCACCTTCTCCTCCTCCTTTTTTTTCTTTCCCTTTTCTCTTCCTTACCTCTTCCTTTTCCTATTCTCCAACCTCGTCTTCATCTTTCTCTTATCCCTCTTCCTCTTCTTCATCTTCCTCTCTGTTCTGCTAATATAATATCCTTCTCCCCCCCCTTTCCTTCGTTTTTCCCTCCTTCCCTTCCTCGTCCTTTCTCCTCCTTCCTCCTCCTCCTCTCCATCGTTTTTATCCTTCTCCTCTTCCTCCTCCTCGTCTCCACCTTCCACGCCTGTCTCCTTGTCTCCTCCTCTTCCTCGCCTCTCTAATCTTCCTCTTCTTCTTCTCTCTCCTTCTCCTCCTCTTCCTCGTCTCTCCTCCTCATTTTCTTTGTCTATCCTCCTCCTCCTCTTCCTCTTCTCTCCTGTTCCTCGTCCTCCTCTCTCCTCTTCTTCCTCGTCCTCCTTCTCTTGCCATTTCCACCACCCACTTTCCTTGTCATTGGATCTTGTTTATGAACTTGTGTCTTCCTCATGATGAAGTTATTGTCTCTCTCTCTCTTCTGTTGCCACCCTAATTCCTTATTTATCTTCCCTACGTCTCCTACTTCCCGTGTTTATCAATCACTCTCCCTCCTCCCATTTATTACCATGTATCTCGTGTCTGTTATCACCCTGATTCCCGTTTCTTTTACATTTTTTCTATGTCGTCGATTTTTCATTTCCTTAATCCTCATGTTTTCTTATTCATTCTTTTATTTTCTTGTATTTTGTCTCTGTCTTATTCTTTCTTTCTCTCTCTTCTCATTTATTATCTTGTGTGTTTGTATCATTTATTAATTTGTTTTTCTTATTTATTCCATTATCATCTCCATTTTTTCGCGTTGTTCCAGGTGTTTTTCTTTTCTCTTACCAGCTTCTCTTCTCCTTTATTTGTATTTCACTTCTTCTCATTTATTATTTTGTCTCGTTTCTTTCTCTTTCTACCCTCTTCTCTTCTCTTTTCTTCTCACGTTTATTTGTAATTTCTCTCGTCTTAATTTTATTCCTTTATGTCTTTTCCCCTTTCAATTATTATTATTATTATTATTATTATTATTATTATTATTATTATTATTATTCATTACTTCTTGCATTCCTCTCTTATTATTCCAAGTCTTTTTTTATTATTTGTTATTATTTTTCTCTTCTTTAATTAACGTATCTTCTGCCTCCCATTTATATTTATCTATTTTCTTATTGTTTTCCCATTATTTTCTTTTATTTTCCTAATTATACTTTCTTTAGTGTGTGTGTGTGTGTGTGTGTGTCTTCGTATTCTCGTTATTCCCTTTTTCACACAGACACACGCATACACACCTCTTCTCTCCTCTTCTCTTCTCTTCTCTTCTCTTCTCCCCTGTCTTCATAAGTTTAATATTTCTCCCTTCTCTATTATCCCTTCGTCACTGCCCTTCCCCTCTCTCTATCGCTGTTCATTGTTTCCCCTTTTTATCAACACTTCTTCCCTTCCCCTCCATTTGTACTACAGGCGTCGCTTCTCCTGTTTTCTCTCTCGTTTTAGTCTGTTTGTCTATGTCATTATGATATTTGGGTTTATTTGTTTTATTTGTTTACTTTTCTCCTTCTGGTTTATATTGTTTGCTTTTGTTATTGTTGTTTTTTCTCCTTTGGTTTATCGTTCGTTTGTTTGTTATTGATTTGGTGTTTTAAAATTAGGTTATTTATCGTCTTTTTTTGTGATTATTCGATTTAGGGTTTGCGTTGTTTATTCAGTTTTTCATATTGCTGTGGTTTACCCTCTTTGTTTATCTTGTTTGCCATTCCTTGTTGTGTGTTTAGCATTCTGTTTGTGAGTTGTAGACATGTGTGAGCCAAATCCTGTGTCTGTGTGTGTCTGTGTCTGTCTTTGTCTGTCTGTGTACGGAAATCTTACAGGGAATTCTCGAGGGTTTGAGAATTAACAGTGGATTTTAACTAACTATAACTATCTAACTATCCTCTAACTCACTAAACTATCTAACTATCATCTAACTCACTAAACTATCTAACTATCATCTAACTCTCTAAACTATCTAACTAACCCACCATAACTCATTAAGTATTCTGGTTTCTCATTGGGTACATTTGTTAAACACGCTGGAAGGTTTAATGAGGTGATGTTTGTCATGAATCATCACATTAATTTTCTTCTCGTGAGCCAGATTTGAATGTTTCCTCTTGTTTGTTCTCAATATTCAACATTCTCAGTCTGTCAGTCATCTTGGATTTTAGGTCGGTCCCTATAAACTCACGGGAAATATAGCTGTGAACAACTTCATATTTTTCCCGCCTCTGTTGACGGTTGTGTAATATTTTAATGTGATTCTGATCTTTTAAAATTATGATTTTGTATAATGTAGTATTACTGATACGTAATTTGTCTTCGTATGCCTTATTGTGGGTAAAAATAAGTATATATTAAATGCATCCTCCGAAAGCGTGAATTTGCTACCAGAGTTTAACAATTAATTCATGTATAAGATTTCTGATAAACTTCCTGCGTGCTTATGTTTGAAATAATAAATGTATGTATCTTTATTTAATTTAGATAAATATCTCTCTCGTCAGAAACGGTCATCCCAACGATTATGAATAAACTCATTTATAAATACATTATTACTTCAGGACAAAATCGGACAAGTTTGCAACAGCCAATCAGCTGGGAAAAAACGCGCTATAGTGCTGTTCTTCCTTATGTTTTGTTGACAGGATATTTCACCAATTCTGATCCTCTTCTCATTGGCTAAAGGGATGCAGTTGGTGGGTGGATACAATACCCTTCTCCTATCCTAAGGTTCTCTGGTTCGATCTAAGGTTACTCCCAGACCACCCAGGTGTAAATGTGTGCCTAAATTTACAGATGGGGAAGGGAAGGTAGACGAGTACAGTGCCGGACTATATATATATATGCAGCATCCATGTGTACCGAAGGCTTAGTATACACTGTGCTGCATCAACACTTTCCCTAACCGGCCTTCGGGTTAATGGAACCTATTTCCTCTTGCTTGAGTAAAGAAAGAAATACAGGAAAACTGGTAGAATAATAATAAAAAAAAATAATTGACCATATAATGAGATATGACGGGATAATGGTAGAGATATTAATGAGTAAAATTGACCGTAGGAGGGCCAGGGGGAGACAGAGACTGGAATGACTGAATTCTGAGAGGGTTGGTAAAGACAGCCCTAAAACTTGTATGTATATGAACATTATGGTCGCCAGCCTTTAGATATAAGAATGCCCCATTGACTAAAATAATCATCATTGTTTTATAGACACACAACATACAGTATATATATATATGCTTATGTCGCATTATTTTTTTTTAACTTGTTACTTCATTAACCTCTTTGAATCTGGTCTGTTGTTGAGAATCATGAGACCAAAGGTAAAAAAAATTCAGTGTTATGAAGAGTTACACCTGTATAGCATTAGGTTGTTTTGTCTTCTGATATATGATACCAATTGTTCATCTTTTATTATTTTTGTGTGTTGCCGCTACAGTCATATAGAGCAGGTGAGGCACACAGCATCACGGGGAGCTTCTGTTGAGTTTACCATCCCCCCCCCATCCTGTGTGGTTCTTCTTATATCCTTTTATCTTCTTGTTTATCACCACCTGTTTGTTTACTCACACATCATGTTTACTCGCGTCTTTGTAATTCTAGTTTACTATCATTTGTCTGTTTACTGTTTTATTTTCCTCTCGCTCTTACCGGTATTTTCCATCACGTTGCAGGGAGACTCAACTCAAAAGCTGGACTCATTCTCTCCCATAATGTTCTCTCGTTCAGCCTCTCTTCTTTGTTGTAAATATATGTATCTCTTCTTTTTAATATATTTCTCCATTTACAACACAGCCCCATGATCACATTTGGATTAATCCTCGTTGGTCTCTGTAATCCAGAGTCATCCATCAATATTTCCATCCTCCCGTACACCAGTTGACGTCATGTTATCCACTCATGTACGCACACCGCTGCTTCCTGGATCATCTTTTCTCTCTCTGTCTCTCTCTCTCCCTCTCTTTCTCCTTCTTCTTCTTCTCCTTTTCCTTCTCCTCTTTTTCATACATCCTTATCTTGTGACTCCTATTTCATTTTGTTTATTCTTGTTGTTTACTAAAAATTATCCTCCATTGTCCATTTGCTCGTTCATCTTATCTAATGTTGTTTATTAATCATTGTGTTTACTTATAGCTATTGTTTACTTCTCTTGTTCTCTGTAATTATCAACTAATTCTATGTTTATCCTGAAATCTTTCATTCTTCTTTTTTTACTTCGTCTTCTTGTTATCATCATCCATTTATGTATTTACTCTCACTTCTTGTTATTGTACATTATCATTCCTTCCTTGTTTACTCTTGCTTCGTGTTTGTTTGTTTGTGTTTGTGTTTACTTTTACGTCTTATTTATTGTAATTCCCCATCCCTCGTGTGTTTCTCTTCCATCCTGTTTATTCCTACTTCTTGTTTACTCTCTCCTATCTTTGTTACACTGGTTTACCATCCTCTTGCTCTCCCTTCCATTTCTCTCTCCAGTTTTATTCTGATTTCATTTTTCAGACCTCCTCCCCCTCCTCCTTCTCTCCCCCTCCCTCCTTCTCCCCCTCCCTCCCTCTCCCCCATCCTCTCTCCCCTCCTCCTTCCCACCCCCTCCCCTCTTCTACCACCAATCCACCGCCCTTGGTATTCTCCTTACTCTTTTTACATCCTTCTTTTATTTACACTCTCTCTCTCTCTCTCTCTCTCTCTCTCTCTCTCTCTCTCTCTCTCTCTCTCTCTCTCCTCTCTCTCTCCAAGCTATAAGAGTGTGTCTCAGTGTTTATTATTATTATTATTATTGTGTGTGTGTGTGTGTGTGTATTATTTAACCCCCATTTCCTTCATAAGAAAAATAAAAGAAATAATAGTTTTCTAAGTCTAAAAAAATCAGAATTCAGATAATCCAATTTAATCAGCTGTTGTCTCCTTCATAGCTAAATTACCTACTGTTTTTTTTCCTACCTAAGACTAAAAGGTAATTTACGTATCTAGAGTTAATTACTTTACCTGGTTCCTCTATAGGGCTAAATCATTTTTTTTTTTTTACCAGTATGATAGCCCTTTACTCTTTATCTCTCAGGATTAGATATTTTTATTCCCAGGACGGTAAGAGAGTTAAGTGATGACCTCTAGTACTAAGTGACCATTTTTTTTAAGAGTTGAAGGTCACACCCCCCCCCTTGTTATGACGTCACTGGATCTGGGTTTTTTTATCTAGTGGTTGTAAGTCGTTGTCTCTCTCTCTCTCTCTCTCTCTCTCTCTCTCTCTCTCTCTCTCTCTCTCATCACCATTACTACCAGTTATCTCTTCACTCCCTCGACCTCTATCAAATTCTCTTTCTTGTTCTTCTTTATTTTTTTGTCTTCATCTTTTTATTTAACCTTTTAAATAAATTTCTCATCCATCCCTATCTCAATTCGTTTCCTCCCCTCCTCACGCATCCATTTCCCCTCCCCCACCATTTCTCCTCACACCCCACCATTTCTCCTCACCCCACCATTTCTCCTCCCCCCCACCATTTCTCCCTCACCCCACCATTTCTCCTCCACACCCCTACCCATTTCCCCTCACCCCCACCATCCCCCCTCCACCCCCACCCATATCCCCTCACCCCCTGCTTATCCCTCACCCCCACCATTTCACCCCCCGCCCTATCGTCTTCCTCCCCACCATATCCCCTTTCCCCCCTGCATCTTCTCTCCCACACTGTCCTCCTACCCCCCCCCCGTTCTCCCCTACCCATTGTCAGTCTCTTCAGAGGCATCACTGTGCTCTGCTTTTCAACCCCACTTTCCATCTCTAATGTCTCTCTCTCTCTCTCTCTCTCTCTCTCTCTCTCTCCTCTCTCTCTCTCTCTCTCTCTCTCTCTCTCTCTCTCTCTCTCTCTCTCTCTCTCTCTCTCCCACACACATCCTTCACCCTTACGTAACCTTTTTTGTCACTACTTTGCTTCCCCCTCACACTCTCCCTCCCCCCCTCCCTCACACTCTCCCTCCCTCCCTCCCTCCCCACCCTTACTCTCCTTCATTCCCTCTCCCTCCCACACACTACCCCATTCTCTCGCTTTCCTTTTCCATCTGTCTCTCTCCCTCTCCCCCTCCATCTCTGAGACGTCACATCTTTACACTGAGAATAACTAATGACGTACCCAATGAGAATTCCTAATTAACAGGTAGAAGTTTCGTTAATTGGTGAAGATAGAACAGAGGTAGATCCCAGGTTCCACACACACACACACACACACACACACACACTTACGTCGGTGGGAGGGAGGGAAGGAAGGAGGGAGGGAGGGAGGGAGGGGTAAAAGCTGCTTAATATTGTAACGGCAAATATCGCCCCGCCGGAGGAACCCAGTTAGGCTTTTCTTGTCTTTTACATAATATTCTTTTTTTCTTTTTTTCTTTCTTTCCTTGGGCTTTTTTGGACCTTGTTTTTATGTATTTGTGGGGTTTTCTTGTTTTAATTCGTCCCGTATTATACTAAGGTTGGTGTTATTGTTATTGTTGTTGTTTTATTGATGTTATGTTTTGTGTGATATTTTTTCCAATTTATTCTTCTTTTCGTCTTATTACTGTTTTTATATTTTTATTTGGCCTTTATTATTATTATGACATTTTTCAATCTTTATTAACTTTATTTTTTATAACATTTATTGTGTTCTGTCTTATTCCCTTATATCTTATTCTATTATTTCTTAACTTGTTATTTCTTGGGTGCCTTTGTCTTTAATTTGTCCATTTATAAACTATTTCTCTTTATTTTTGTTTTCTCAATTATTATATGTTTATCTGGTCTTATTTTCATATATTCTCTTCTATTATCTAATGTCTTGAATTTGTTTATTTTGTTATTCTTCCGTTTCTCTTTTGTTTCCTTTAGTTTTATTTCTTTTATCTATTTTTTTTCTGTCACTTATAGTTTTTGTATTTTATTTATTTATAGTTTTATTCTGTCATTTATGCAGGTTTTACTCTACATCCCCTCGGTCAGCTTTTGGACAGTGTGTGTGTGTGTAGTTGCCACTCATACCGTGTCTGTCTGTCTGTCTATCTGTCTGTCTGTCTGTCTGTCTGTCTGTCTGTACACCTGAAACATGTCGACACAACTAATAGTACAACTTTGAGTGCAGGTTTTTCTTTTTTTTTTTTTTTAGTCGGAGGGTCACGAGGTCAGGGGTCAAGGTGAAGGTCAATCATCTCTATTATTGACGGAATATTATATTATTTCTTCCACGTCTGATTTGACATATTATCTGCGGTTACTATTATTATTGTTGTTGCTATTGTTGTTGTTATAGTTGTTATTGATTTTGTTATTGTTATTATTCCAAGGGTGACTTCATATTAATAATGATGTATATTTTTCATTATTTTTCAGGTTTTTGGGATATCCGTAGTTTATTTTATACACGTCAGGACAATTGTACCGTCACGTGATTAGCCAATGTGATAAGAATCCGTCCGTCCGGCCAACACTGAAGTACTTCTCTCTGAGGTCAACTTTTTTTTCTTTTTTTTACGAAGGATTATGAAACTTGGTGCTAACATGTTGGAGGAATATTAAATGTGTGTATCGCAGTATTATCTAATTTGGGTCAAAACTGAGAATTTCGTTCATCTTCCACTGTTCCTGGGGAGGGAGAGGGTGATGGGGAGAAAGAGAGGGAGGTGGGTAATGGGAGAGG
>NW_024717402.1:0-7181 GCF_018991925.1 Homarus americanus | reverse complement strand
TCATGGAAACTTTGTTTTGAGACATGACAGGGGTGTGGAGGGTGTAACTGGGAGTGTCAGGCTGTAACTAGGAGTGTCGGCGTGTACCTGGGAGTGTCCAGAAGTGTACCTGGGAGTGTCTGAGAGGTGTACTAGGGAGTGTCTGAGGTTGCCTGGGGAGTGTCAGAGGGAGTACCAGGGAGTGTCAGGAGGAGTACCTGGGGTGTCTGGGGTATGCCTGGGAGTGTCAGGGGTGTGCCTGGGAGTGTCAGGGTGCAACTGGGAGTGTCAGGGGTGTAACTAGGAGTGTCCAGAGTGTACCTGGGATTGTCTGACGTGTGCAGGGAATGTCAGTGGTGTGCCTGGGAGTGTCAGGGGTGTGCCTGGGGAGTGTCAGGGGTGTGCTGGGGAGTGTCAGGTGTGCTTGGGGTGGCAGGAGGTGAACCAGGAAGTGTCAGAGGGTACCACCAGGGTGTGAAGGTGTGCCTGGGAGTATCAGGTGTACCTAGGAGTATCGAGTGTGCCTGGGGTGTCAGGGGAATTGTGCCTGGGGAGTGTCATAAAGTGTACCTGGGGCGTCAGGGGTGTAACTACAGAGCTGTCAAGGTGTGCCTGGGAGTACCAAGGTGTACCTGGAAGTGTCAAGCAATGCACCTATAGAGTGTCAGAATTAGACCTAGGTGTGTCAGAGGGTGTAACTGGGGTATCAAGGGTTTAACTGGGTGTCGGAGGTGTAACTGGGAGTGTCGGAGGTGTAGTGGGAATGTCTTGGGTGTGCCTGGGGCTGTCAGAGGTGTGCCTGGGGTGTCAGGGGCAGAACCTGGGAGTGTCAGGGTGTACCAGGAAGTGTCAGAGGTGTACCTGGGAGTGTCAGAGGTGTACCTGGGGAGTGTCCAGAGGTGTACCTGGGGTGTCTGAAGGAGGTGTGCCTGGGGTGTCGGTGGTGCCTGTAGGGAGTGTCAGGTGTGTTGCCTGGAGGTGTCTGGGGGTGTGCCTGGGAATGTCAGAGGTGTGCACCAGGGTGTCAGGGGGTGTGCCTGGGGTGTCCAGCAAAGGAGGGTGTGCCAGGGGTGTCTGAGATGTGCCTGGGGTGGCAGAAGTGAACCAGGGAGTGTCAGAGGTACCTGGGAATGTAAGGAGTTAACCAGGGGAGTGTCTGAGGTGTACTGGTGTGGCAGAGTAGACAGGTAGTGTCAGAGGCACAGTGTCAGGTGTACTGGGAGTTTCAAAGGGTGTACCTGGGATTGTCATTAGATGTGCCTGGGGTGTGAGTGCTGTGCCATGGAGTGTCAGAGGAGTGCCTGGGGAGTGTCAGAGTTGTGTACCTGGGAGTGTCCAGAGAGATGTACCTGGGGAGTGCCAGTGGTGTTCCTCGTGGTGTCAGAGGTGGCATGGGGAGTGTCTGAGGTGTACCTGGGAGTGTCAGAGAGTGCCTGGGGAGTGTCTGTGGTGTGCCTGGGGTGTCCAGGTGGTGTGCCTAAGTGTCCAGAGGTGTGCTGGGGTGTTGAGGTGTACCTTAGGAGTGTCAGAGGTGTGAGGAGTGTCTGAGGGGTGGCTGCCTGGGAGTGGCAGATGTGAACCAGGGGAGTGTCAGAGGAGTACCTGGGAGTGTCAAGGCTTTTACCTGGGAGTATCGGAGGTGTACCTGGGAGTATCGGAGGTTTGCCTTTGAGTGCCAGGGTGTGCCTGGGGTATCCAGAGGTGTACCTGGGAGTGTCAGGGGTGTACCTGGGTGTGGGGGGTGTAACTGGAGTCTCAGAGGAATTGTGCCTGGGGTGTCAGAGGTGAACCTGGGAGTGTCAGGGGTGCACCTGGGAGTGTCACGGGTGTAACTGGGAGTGTCAGGGGGTGTGACTGGGAGTGTGGGGAGGTGTAACTGGGGTGTCGGATCTGTAACTGGGACTGTCTCTAAGGTGGCCACCAGGAGTGTCAGAAGTGTGCATGGGGTGTCTCTGAGGTGTACACAGGGGTGTCAGAGGTGTGCCTGGGGTGTCAGAGGTGTGCCTGGGGTGTCTGAGGTGTGCCTGGGGTGTCTGAGGTTTGCCTGGGGTGTCTGGTTTACCTGGGGTTTGTCAGGAGGAGTACCAGGGGTGTCCAGAGGTGTGCCTGGGGAGTGTCTGGGGTATACCTGGGGTGTCAAGGAGGTGTGCCTGGGAGTGTCAGGGGTGTAACTGGGGAGTGTCAAGAGGTGTAACTGGGAGTGTCAGAGGTGTGCCTGGGGTGTCAGAGGTGTGCCTGGGGAGTGTCTGGGGTGTGCCTGGGGAGTGTCAGAGGTGTGCCTGGGATTGTCTGAGGTGTACCTGGGAATGTCAGTGGTGTGCCTGGGGAGTGAGGGTGTGCCTGCTGGGGAGTGTCAGAGGTGTGCCTGGGAGTGTCAGAGGTGTGCTTGGGGAGTGGCAGAGGGTAGACAGAGAGTGTCAGAGGGAGTACCTGGGAGTGTGAAGGTGTACCTGGGAGTATCGGAGGTGTACCTGGGAATTATCAGAAAGGTGTGCCTGGGGTGTCAGAGGTGTACCTGGGTGTATATCAGAGTGTACCTGGGGTGTCCCAGAGGTGTGCCAGTGTGGGGAGGTGTACCTGGAGTGTCAGGGGCTGCACCTGGGGAGTGTCAGGGGTGTGGCACAGGTGTCAGAGTGTGGCTTTGGGTGTCAGGTGTAACTGGGGAGTGTCAGGTGTAACTGGGGTGTGTAAGGTGTACCTCAAGAATGTCGAAGGTGTACCTGGGAGTATCAGGGTGTGCCTGGGAGTGTCATAGGTGTGCCTGGGGCGTCAGGGGTGTAACTGGAAGTGTCAAGGTGTGCCTGGGAGTGTCAAAAGGTGTACCTGGAAGTGTCAAAAACATGTACCTGGGAGTGTCAGGGGTGGACCTAGGAGTGTCAGCGGTGCTGCTGGGAGTGTCAAGGGTTTAACTGGGAGTGTCAGGTGTAGCTTTGGGGTGTCGGAGGTGTAATTAGAGATGTCTTAGGTGTACCTGGGGTGTCAGAGAGGGAACACCAAGTGTCAGGGGTGCACCTGGGAGTGTCACAGGTGTAACTGGGAGTGTCAGAGGTGTAACTTCAGGAGTGTCAGGTGTAACTGGGAGTGTCAGGCTGTAGAAGTGGGGAGTGTCCTCCAGGTGTGCCTGGGGAGTGTCCAGAAGTGTGCATGGGGTGTGCCAGGGTGTGCCTGGGGTGTGGGGTGTGCACAGGGGTGTCAGAGGAGTGTACCTGGGAGTGTCTGGGGTGTGCCACCAGGGTGTCTGAGGTTTACCTGGGGTGTCTGGGGTTGCCTGGGAGTGTCCAGAGGGTACCAGGGAGTGTCAAGAATTGTACCTGGGAGTGTCAGAGTGTAACTGGGAGTGTCAGAGTGTAACTGGGGAGTGTCAAGAGGTGCACCTGGAGTGTCAGAGGTGTACCTGGGAGTGTCTGAGGTGTACCTGGGAGTGTCAGAGGTGTACCTGGGATTGTCTGAAGTGCACCTGGGAATGTCAGTGGTGTGCCTGGGAGTGTCAGAGAGGTGTGCCTGAGAGTGTCAGAGGTGTGCCTGGTAGTGTCAGGGTGTGCTTGGAGTGTGGGGGAACCAGGAGTGTCAGGAGTGCCTGGGAGTGTGAAAGGTGTACCTGGGGTATCGGAGGTGCCTGGGAGTATCGAAAGGTGTGCCTGGGGTGTCAGAGGTGTACCTGGGTGTATCAGAGGTGTGCCTGGGAGTGTCAGAGGTGTACCTGGGGAGTGTCAGAGGTGTGCTTGGGGTGTCAGGGCTGCACCTGGGGTGTCAGGGTGTAACACTGGAGTGTCAGGGTTATGACAGAATTATGGGAGGTGAACTGGGAGTGTCTTGGGTGTACCTGGAAGTGTCAGAGAGGTGTGTACCTGGGAGTATCAAGAGGTGGCACCTGGGAGTGTCATGGGTGTGCCTGGAGCGTCAAGGGTGTAAGCTGGAAGTGTCAAATGTGTACCTGGGGTGCCAGGGGTGGCACCTGGATGTGTCAAGGTGTGCCTGGGAGTGTCAGGGGTGGACCTCAGTGTCCCAGCGGTGTGACTGGGAGTTTCAAGGGGTGTAACTGGGGTGTCGGAGGTGTAACTGCCAGAGGGTGTCGGAGGTGTGGTGGACCTGGGGTGTCAGGTGCTGGGAGTGTCAAGGTGTGTACCTGGGGTGTCAGGGGGTGGACCTAGGGTGTCAGGTGTGACTGGGAGTTTCAAGGGGTGTAACTGGGGTGGGAGGTGTAACTGGGGTGTCGGAGGTGTAATTGGGAATGTCTTGGGTGTACTGGGAGTGTCAGAGGTGTGCCTGGGGTATCAGAGGTGAACCTGGGAGTGTCAGGAGGTGTACCAGGGTGTCAGGGCTGTACCTGGGAGTGTCAGGGTGAACCAGGGAGTGTCAGAGGTATACCTGGAGTGTCAGAGGTGTGCCTGGGGTGTTAGAGGTGTACCTGGGAGTGTCGAGGTATGCCGGGGTGTTGGGTGTGTAACTGGGGATTTTGAGGTGTAACTGGGAGTGTAGGAGGTGTAACTGGGAGTGTCGGAGCTGTAACTGGGAGTGTCTGACGTGTACCTGGGAGTGTCAGAAGTGTACCTGGGAGTGTCTGAGGTGTACCTGGGAGTGTCTGAGGTTTACCTGGGAGTGTCAGAGGAGTACCAGGGAGTGTCAGAGGAGTACCTGGGAGTGTCTGAGGTATACCTGGGAGTGTCAGGGGTGTAACTGGGAGTGTCAGGGTGTAACTGGGGAGTGTCAGAGGTGTGCCTGGGATTGTCTGGCGTGTGCAGGGAATGTCGATGGTGTACCTGGGAGTGTCAGAGGTGTGTGCCTGGGGTGTCAGAGGAATTGTGCCTGGGAGTGTCAGAGGTGTGCTTGGGGTGGCAGAGGTGAACCAGGAAGTGTCAGAGGTACCTGGGGAGTGTGAAGGTGTACCTGGGAGTATCGGAGGTGTACCTAGGAGTATCGAAGGTGTACCTGGGAGTGTCAGAGGTGTACCTGGGAGTGTCATAGGTGTACCTGGGAGCGTCAGGGGTGTAACTGGAAGTGTCAAAGGTGTACCTGGGAGTACCAAAGGTGTACCTGGAAGTGTCAAACGTGCACCTGGGAGTGTCAGGGGTGGACCTAGGAGTGTCAGAGGTGTAACTGGGAGTGTCAAGGGTTTAACTGGGAGTGTCGGAGGTGTAACTGGGAGTGTCGGAGGTGTAATTGGGAATGTCTTAGGTGTACCTGGGAGTGTCAGAGGTGTACCTGGGAGTGTCGGAGGTGTACATGGAGTATCAGAGGTGTACCTGGCAGTGTCAGCGATGTACCTGGATTGTCAGGGGTGTGCCTGGGAGTGTCCGAGGTGTACTTGGGAGTGTCTGAGGTGTACTTGGGAGTGTCTGAGGTGTACCTGGGAGTGTCAGAGAAGTACCAGGGAGTGTCAGTGGAGTACCTGGGAATGTCAGAGATGTACCTGGGAGTGTCAGAGGTGTACCTGGGGGTGTCAGAGGTGTACCTGGGAATATCGGAGGTGTACCTGGGAGTGTCAGCGGGGTACCTGGTAGTGTCAGAGGTGTACCTGGGGTGTCAGGGTGTACCAGGGTGTCTGAGGGGTGTGCTTGGGTGTGGCAGAAGTGAACCAGGTAGTGTCAGAGGAGTACCTGGGAGTGTCAGAGTGTACCTGGGGTGTCTGAGGTGTACCTGGGGTGTCAGAAGTGTACCTGGGATTGTCTGGGGTGTGTGCCTGGTGTGTGTCAGTGGTGTACCTGGAGTGTCAGAGTGTACCTGGGAGTGTCAGAGGTGTGCCTGGGAGTGTCAGGCTGCACCTGGGGTGTCAGGGGTGTAACTGGGAGTGTCAGGTGTAACTGGGGAGTGTCGGAGGTGTAACTGGGAGTGTCGGAGGTGTAACTGAAGTGTCTTACGTGTGCCTGGAAGTGTCAGAGGTGTACCTGGGGAGTATCAGAGGTGTACCTGGGGTGTCATAGGTGTGCCTGGGAGCGTCAGGGTGTAACTGGAAGTGTCAAATGTGTGCAGTGCAGGGGTGTACCTGGAAGTGTCAAGAGTGTACCTGGGAGTGTCAGGGGTGGACCTAGGAGTGTCAGCGGTGTAACTGGGAGTGTCAAGGGTTGTAACTGGGAGTGTCGGAGTGTAACTGGGAGTGTCGGAGGTGTAGTGGGAATGTCTTAGGTGTGCCTGGGAGTGTCAGAGGTGTGCCTGGCAGTGTCAGAGGAGGTGAACCTGGGAGTGTCAGAGGTGTGCCAGGGGTGTCAGGCTGTGCCTGGGGTGTCAGAGGGTGAACCAGGGGTGTGAGGTGTACCTGGGGTGTCAAGGTGTACCTGGGAGTGTTAGAGGTGTGCCTGGAGTGTCAGGGGATACCTGGGAGTGTTGGTGTGTGTAACTGGGGTGTTTGGGGTGTAACTGGGAGTGTCGGAGGTGTGGCTGGGAGTGTCAGACTGTAACTGGGAGTGTCTGACGTGTAACTGGGAGTGTCAGAAGTGTACCTGGGAGTGTCTGAGGTGTGCCTCAGGTGTCTGAGGTTGCTGCCTGGGGGTGTCAGGGGGTTGTGCAGCTGGGAGTGTCGGGGTGTAACTTGGAGTGTCAGGGGTGTAACTGGGAGTGTCAGAGGTGTGCCTGGGAGTGTCAGAGGTTTACCTGGAGTGTCTGAGGTGTACCTGAGAGTGTCAGAGGTGTACCTGGGATTGTCTGACATGTGCCAGGAATGTGGTGTGTACCTGGGAGTGTCAGAGGTGTACCTGGGAGTGTCAGAGGTGTACCAGGAGTGTCAGAGGTGTGCTTGGGGTGTGAGGTGAACCAGGAAGTGTCAGAGGTACCTGGGGTGTGTGAAGTGTGCCTGGGAGTATCGGAGGTGTACCTAGTAGTATCGAAGGTGTACCTGGGAGTCTCAGGGGTACCTGGGTGTATCAGAGGTGTACCTGGGAGTGTCAGAGGTGTACCTGGCAGTGTCAGAGGTGTACCTGGGGTGTCAGGGCTGCACCTGGGAGTGTCAGGGAGTGTATCTGGGAGTGTCAGGGGTGTAACTGGGGAGTGTCGGAGGTAACTGGGGGTGTGGAGGTGTAACTGGGGTGTGCAGGAGGTGTGCCTGGAGTGTCAGAGGTGTACCTGGGGAGCGTCAGGGTTATGCTGGAAGTGTCAAGGGTGTACCTGGGGAGTGTCAAGGTGTGCCTGGAAGTGTCAAACGTGTGCCTGGGATTGTCAGGGTGGACCTGGGGTGTCAGCGGTGTAACTGGGAGAAACAATGCATGGCA
>NW_024717401.1:0-12646 GCF_018991925.1 Homarus americanus | reverse complement strand
TGAGGGCTGCGCACCCCTCTGGCCATGAATCGGGGGGTGTGAGGGCTGGGCACCCTTTTCAGCAGTCTAAGTGAAACAGGGTGTTGTGCCGGGCACCACAGTGCTGCGAACCGGGGTGGAGGCCGGGAACCCCTTCACATGACCTGGGGTGTGAGGGTCGGGCACCCCTTCAGTGAAATTACCTGGGGTGTGAGGCTGGGCACCCCTTCAGCACCATGACCCAGGGTGTTAGGCCGGGCCTGATTTCAGTGCCAAGAATCGGGGTGTGAGGGCCGGGCACCCCATCAGCACCATGAACTCTGGTGAGGGCTGGAGCCGCTTCAACCCCATGACCCGGGGTGTGAGGGCTGGCACTTTTAGGTCCATGATCCGGGGGTGTCATGGCTGCACCCCTTCAGTGACAGACCCGGGGTGTGAGGGGCTGGCACCCCTCCAGCACCATGACCCGGGGTGTGTGGGAGGGCCAGGCACCTCTTTCAGTGCCAAGGACCTGGGTTAGAGGGCCGGGCACCCCTTCAGTGACATGACCTGAGGTGTGAGGGTTGCACCTCTTCAGCACTATGACTGGGTGTAAGGGGCTGGCCCCTTCAGTGCCATTACCCGGGTGTGGGGGAAGGCACCCCAGTGACATGACCAAGGGTGTGTGGGAGGACTGGCACCTGTTCAGCCCTATGAATAGGGTGTGATGTCCGGGCACCCTTTATCTCCATGACCCGGTATATGAGGTGGCTGCACCCCTCCAGCACTATGGCTCTGGGGTGGGAGGGGCGGGCACCTTTTTCTAAAGTGATGATGACCCGGGTGTGAGGGGCTGGGCACCTCCAGCACTATGGCCTAAAGTGATAGGGCTGGGCACCCCTTCAGTGTCATGACCCGATGTGTCAGGGGCCTGACACCCCCTCCACCATGGCCTGGAGTGTGAGGAAGGCACCTTCAGTGCCATGAATTAAAAAGTAGTGGCCTGGCACCTTTCAGTGATATGACCCAGGTGTGGAAGGCCAAGCACTCTCCCAGCAATATGACCTGGGGTATGAGGTGCCGGGCACCCCTTAGTGTTATGACCCGGTGAGGGCTGGCACCACTTAGGTACATGACCAGGGTGTGAGGCCGGGCAAACCTTCAGTGCCATGGCTAGGGTGAGGGCCGGGCACCCTATCAGTGCCATGACCCGGGTGTGAGGGCTGGCAATTACTTCAGTGACATGACCCAGGGTGTGAGTGCTGCAGCACCGCCTAATGGGGACATGACCCTGGTGTGAGGGCTGGGCACGCCTTTCAGACATGACCTGGGGTGTGACTGCTGGCACCCCTTTAGGTGCCATGACCTGGGTGTGAGGGCGACCCCTCAGTGTCATAATCGGGGTGTGGAGGGTCAAGCACCCTTTTCAGTGCCATGGAAACAGGGTGAAGGGCACCTCACAGTGCTGGGTGAACTGGGGTGGAGGGCTGGGAACCCCTTCACATGACCTGGGGTGTGTGAGGGTCGGGCACCCCTTCAGGAAATTAATTGGGGTGTGAGGGCTGGGCACCCCAGCACCAGACCCAGGGTGTTAGGGGCTGGCCTGATTTCAGTGCTAAGAGAATCGGGGTGTGAGGGCTGGGCACCCCATCAGCACCATGAACTTGGGTGTGAGGGCTGGAGCTGCTTCAACCCCATGACACGGGGTGTGAGGGCTGGGCACTCCTTTTTAGGGTCCAAGGATCTGGGTGAAACATGGCTGTGCACCCTTCAGTGACATGCACCGTGGAGGCCGGGCACCCTCCAGCACCATGACCTGGGGGTGTGAGGGCTAGGCACCTCTTCAGTGCTATGACCCGGGTTGGGGAGGGCTGGCACCCCTTCAGTGACATGACCTGGGGTGTGAGGCCGGTCACCCTTCAGCACCATGACCTGGGGTGTAAGGCTGCCCCTCTGCGCGACATTCCGGTGTGGGTGCTGGGCACCTTCAGTGACATGACCAAGGGTGTGAGGACCGCACCAAGGTTCAGTTCCATGAATAGGGGTGTGATGTCCGCACCCTTTATCTCCATGACCCGGTATATGGGCTGGGCACCTCCAGCACCATGGCCTGGGTTGTAGGCCGGGCACTTTTCAGTGACATGACCCGGGTGTGGAGGGCCGGGCACCCTCCAGCACCATGGCCTGGGGGTGATAGGCTGGCACCCCTTCAGTGTCATGAGACCCGGATGTGTCAGGGCCTGACACCCTCCAGCACCATGGCCTGGAGGTGAGGGCTGGCACCCTTTAAGTGCCATGAATAGGGGGTGAGGCCGGGCACCACTTAGGTACATGACCAGGGGTGGAGCCGGGCAAAGCTTCAGTGCCATGTCCAGGGGTGAATGCCGGGCACCTCATCAGTGCCAAGGAACTGCTTAGGCCTGCACCCTTTCAGTGTCATGAAACGGGGTGTGGGGGAAGGGCACCCCTACAGTGTTATGAACCGAGGTGTGAGGGCTGGGCACCCTTTCACATGACCCGGGGTGTAAGGGCCGGGCACCCCTTCAGCACCATGACCAGGGGTGTGAGGGCCGGGCACCCTTTCAGTGACATGACCCAGGGTGTGAGGGCCGGGCACCCCTCCAGCACCATGACCCGGGGTGTGAGGGCCGGGCACCCCTTCAGTGCCATGACCCGGGGTGAGAGGGCCGGGCACCCCTTCAGTGTCACGAATCGGGGTGTGAGGGCCGGGCACCCTTTCAGTGCCATGAAACGGGGTGTGAGGGCCGGGCACCCCTACAGTGCTGCGAACCGGGGTGTGAGAGCCGGGCACCCTTTCAGTGCCATGAATTGGCGTGTGAGGGCCGGGCACTCCTTCAGCACCATGAGCCGGGGTGCGAGGGCCGGGCACCCCTTCAGTTACATGACCCGGGTTGTGAGGGCCGGGCCTCCCTTTAGTGACATGACCCGGGGTGTGAAGGCCGGGAACCCCTCCAGCACCATGACCCGGGGAGTGAGGGCCAGGCACCCCTTCAGTGCCATGAATCGGGGTGTGAGGACCGGGCACCCCTTCAGCACCATGACCCGGGGTGTGAGGGCCGGGCACCAATCCAGCACCGTGGCCCGGGGTGTGAGGGCAAGACACCCCTTCAGTGACATGACCCAGGGTGTGTCGGCCGGGCACCCCTTCAGTGACATGATCCGGGGTGTGAGGGCCGGACACACCATCAGCACCATGACCCGGTGTGTTAGGGCCGGGCACCCCTTTAGGTCCATGACCCGGGATGTCATGGCCGTGCACCCCTTCAGTTACATGACCCGGGGTGTGAGGGCCGGGCCTCCCTTTAGTGACATGACCCGGGGTGTGAAGGCCGGGAACCCCTCCTGCACCATGACCCGGGGAGTGAGGGCCAGGCACCCCTTCAGTGCCATGACCCGGTGTGTGAGGGCCGGGCACCCTTTCAGTGCCATGATACGGGGTGTGAGGGCCGGGCACCCCTACAGTGCTGCGAACCGGGGTATGAGGGCCGGGCACCCCTTCATATGACCTGGGGTGTGAGGGTCGGGCACCTCTTCAGTGAAATGAATCGTGGTGTGAGGGCTGGGCACCCCTTCAGCACCATGACCCAGGGTGTTAGGGCCGGGCTCGATTTCAGTGCCAAGAATCAGGGTGTGAGGGCCGGGCACCCCATCAGCACCATGACCCGGGATCTGAGGGCCGGGAACCGCTTCAACCCCATGACCCGGGGTGTGAGGGCCCGGCACCGCTTTAGGTCCATGACCAGGGGTGTCATGGCCGTGCACCCCTTCAGTGACGTGACCCGGGGTGTGAGGGCCGGGTACCCCTTTTGTGACATGACCTGGGATGTGAAGGCCGGGCACCCCTCCACCACCATGACCCGGGGTGTGAGGGCCAGGCACCCCTTCAGCACCATTACCCGGGGTGTGAGGGCCGGGCACCCCTTTAGTGCCATGACCCGGGGTGTGAGGGCCGGGCACCCCTTCAGTGTCACGAATCGGGGTGTGAGGGCCGGGAGCCGCTTCAACCCCATGACCCGGGGTGTGAGGGCCGGGCACCCCTTTAGGTCCATGATCCGGGGTGTCATGGCCGTGCACCCCTTCAGTGACATGACCCGGGGTGTGAGGGCCGGGCACCCCTTTAGTGACATGACCCGGGGTGTGAAGGCAGGGCACCCCTCCAGCACCATGACCCGGGGTGTGAGGGCCAGGCACCTCTTCAGTGCCATGACCCGGGTTGTGAGGGCCACGCACCCCTTCAGTGACATGACCCTGTGTGTGAGGGCCGGGCACCCCTTCAGCACCATGACCCGGGGTGTAAGGGCCGGGCTCCCCTTCAGTGCCATGACCCGGGGTGTGAGGGCTGGGCACCCTTCAGTGACATGACCAAGGGTGTGAGGACCGGGCACCCGTTCAGTTCCATGAATAGGGGTGTGATGTCCGGGCACCCCTTTATCTCCATGACCCGGTATATGAGGGCTGGGCACCCCTCCAGCACCATGGCCTGGGGTGTTAGGGCCGGGCACCCCTTCAGTGTCATGACCCTTATGTGTCAGGGCCTGACACCCCTCCAGCACCATGGCCTCGAGTGTGAGGGCCGGGCACCCTTTCAGTACCATGAATCGGGGTGTGAGGGCCGGGCACTACTTTAGGTACATGACCAGGGGTGTGAGGGCCGGGCAAAGCTTCAGTGCCATGTCCAGGGGTGTGAGGGCCGGGCACACCTTAAGTGCCATGAAACAGTGTGTGAGTGCCGAGCACCCATACAGTGCTTTGAACCAGGGTGTGAGGGTCGAGCACCCCTTTTCAAGACCCGGGGTGTCAAGGCTGGGCACCCCTCCAGCACCATGACCCGGAGTGTGAAGGCCGGGCACGCCATAAGTGACATGAACCGGGATTTTAGGGCCTGGCACCCCTTCAGTGACATGAAACGGGGTGTGGTGGCAGGGCACCCCTACAGTGTTATGAACCGGGGTGTGAGGGCCGGACACCATTTCACATGACCTGGAGTGTGAGGGCCGGGCACCAAATTAAGTGACATGAACCGGGGTTTTAGGGCCGGGCACCCCTTCAGTGACATGAAACGGGGTGTAGGGGCAGGGCACCCCTACAGTGTTATGAACCGGGGTGTAAGGGCCGGGCACCCTTTCACATGACCCCGGGTGTGAGGGCCAGGCACCACGTCAGTGACATGACCCGGGGTGTGAGGGCCAGGCACCCCTTCAGTGCCATGACCCGGGGTATGACGGCCGGGCACCCCTTCAGGGACATGACCCGGGGTGTGAGGGCCGTTTACCCTTTCAGTGACATGATCCTGGGTGTGAGGGCCGGGCACCCCTCCAGCACCATGACCCGGGGTATGAGGGCCGGGCACCCTTCAGTGACATGAGTCGGAGTGTGAGGGCCGGGCACCTCAGTGACATGGACCGGTGTGAAGGCCGGGCACCCCCTCCAGCACCATGACCCGGGGTATGAGGGCCGGGCACCCCTTTTTTAGTGCACCCGGGGTGTGAGGGTCGGGCACCACTTTAGGTACATGACCAGGGGTGTGAGGGCCGGGCAAACCTTAAGTGCCATGGCCAGGGGTGTGAGGCCGGGCACTCCATCAGTGCCATGACCCGGGGTGTGAGGGCTGACACCACTTCAGTGACATGATCCCGGGTGTGAGGCTGGCACCACCAGGACATGACCTGGGGGTGTGGAGGGGCTGGGCACTTTTAGGGACATGACCTGGGTGAGGGCTGGCACTTTTCAGCACTCATGACCTGGGTGTGAGGGGCCGGGCCTCTTCAGTGCCATGGACCTGCCGAGGCCGGGCACCCTTCCAGCACCATGGCCTGGGGGTGTGAGCTGCACCCTTCAGTGTCATGAAACGGGGTGTGGGGGAAGGGCACCCCACAGTGTCACGAATCAGGGTGGAGGCCGGGCACCCCTTTAGTGACATGACCTGGGTGTGAGGAAGGCACCCTTCTCAGTGTCACGAATCGGGGTGAGGATGCACCCTTTCCAGTGATATGACTGGGGTATGAGGCCGGGCACCCTCCAGCACCATGACCTGGGTGAGGCCGGGCACCTTCAGTGTCACGAATCGGGGTGAGGACGGGCACTTTCAGTGAGCATGGGACGGGGGGTATGAGGCTGGGCAGCCTCCAGCACCATGACCTGGGGTGAGGGCTGGCACCCTTCAGTGCTATGAGACCCGTGTGAGGGCCGGGCACCCTTCAGTGTCACGAATCGGGGGTGGAGGGCTGGCACCCTCACACCATGACATCTGGGTGTGAGGGCTGCGCACCACTTTAGTACATGACCAGTGGAGGCCGGGCAAACCTCTATGCCAAGTGCTAGGGGGTGGAGGCTGGCACCATCAGTGCCATGACCTGGTGTGAGGGCTGGGCACCACTTCAGTGACATGACCCGGGGTGTGAGGGCTGGCACCACTTCAGTGACATGACCCGGGGTGTGAGGGCTGGGCACCCTTTAGGACATGACCCGGGGGTGTGTGAGGGGGCTGGGCACCCCTTCAGCACTATGACCCGGGGGTGTGAGGCTGGCTCTTCAGTGCCATGCACTCCGGTGGAGGGTTGCACCCCTCCAGCACCATGGCCTGGGGTGAGGCCGGGCACCCTTTCAGTGTCGCGAACGGGGTGGGGAAAGGCAATTCTACACAGTGTTATGAATCGGGGTGTGAGGGCTGGCACCTTTCAAGGCGAGACCCGGGGTGTATGGGCCGGGCACCTTTCAGTGACATGACCCAGGGTGTGAGGCCGGGCACCCCCTTCAGTGTCACGAATCAGGACCATGGCCTGGGGTGAGGGCCGGGCACCCCTTCAGTGCCGACCCGGGATGTGAGGGCCGGGCACCACTTCAGTGACATGACTAGGGGCGTCAGGCAGGCACCCCTTCAGTGCCATGAGCCGGGTGTGAGAGCCAGGCACTCCTTAGTGCTACAACGGGGTGAGGCCGGGCACCTACAGAGCTATGAACCGGGGTGTGATGGCCGGGCACTCCTTCAGCTCCATGCCCCGTGGTGTGAGCTGAACTGCTTCAACCCATGGCCTGGGGTGTGAGGGGAGCACCCCTTTAGGTCCATGAGCCGGGTAAGGAGGGCCGTGCACCGCTCCAATGACATGACCTGGGGTGTGAGGGCCAGGCACCCTTAGTGACATGTCCCGTGGGGTGAGGCCTGGCACCCTTTCAGTGCCATGAAACGGGGTGTATGGCACCCCTTCAGTGCCATGAAACGGGGTAGGGCCGGCTCGATTTTAGTTCCATGAATCGGGGTGTGAGGGCGGCATCCTTCCAGCACCATGCGATCTGAGGAGGCCGGGCACCCCTTCAGTGCTATGGACCCAGAGTGAGGGCCGGGCACCTTTCACTGACATGACCTGGGGTGAGGGCAGGCACCCCTTCAGTGACATGTCCAGGGTGTGACGGCTGGCACGCTTCAGTGCCATGACTGTGTGGTGGCCGGGAACCCCTTCAGTGACATGACCAGGAGGTGAGGGCCTGGCACCCCTTCAGTGCCATGGCCAAGGGTGTGATTGCTGCACCCTTTCAGTGCCAGGAAACGGGTGTGAGGGCTGGCTCGATTTAATTTCCATGAATCGGGGTGAGGGCCGGGATCCCTCGGAGCACCATGACCCGGGTATGAGGGGCCGGGCACCCCTTCAGTGCATGACCAGGGGTGAGGGCTGGGCACCTTTCACTGACATGACCTGGGGTGTGAGGGCCGGGCACCCTTCAAAGACATGACCCCGGAGTGTCGGCCGGGCACCCTTTCAGTGCCATGACCAGGGGTGTAAGGGCCGGTGACTCCTTCAGTGCCATGACCCGGGGTGTGAGGGAGGGCACCCTTCAGTGCATGAGACCCGGGCGCGTGAGGCGGGCACCCTTTCACTGACATGACCTGGGTGTGAGGGCCGGGCACCCCTTCTCAAAGACACACCTGAGGTGGGGCCGGGCACTTTTCAGTGCCAAGGCGACCCTGGGCGAAGGGCCGGGCACACCTTCAGTGCCATGGCTAGGGGTGTGACGGCCTTGAACCGCTTCAGTGCCATAACCCGGGGTGTGACGGCCGGGCACCCTTTCTGCTCCATGACCCGTGGTATGAGGGCCGGGAACCGATTCAACTCCATGACCTGGGGTGTGAGGGCCGGGCACCCTTTTAGGTCCATGACCCGGTGTGTGAGGGCCGTGCACCCCTTCAGCTCCATGACCCGGTATGTGAGGGATGGGCATCCCTCTAGCACCATGGCCCGGGGTGTGAGGGCCGGGCACCCCTCCAGCACCATGGCCCGGGGTGTGAGGGCCGGGCACCCCTTCAATGTCATGAACCGGGGTGTCCTGGCTGGACACCCCTCTAGAACCATGGCCCGTGGTGTGAGGGCCGGGCACCCTTTCAGTACCATGAATCGGGGTGTAGGGCCGGGCACCACTTTAGGTACATGACCAGGGGTGTGAGGGCCGGGCACCTCATCAGTGCCATGACCCGGGCTGTGAGGGCCGGGCACCCCTTCAGTGACATGACCAGGAGTGTGAGGGCCTGGCACCCCTTCAGTGCCATGGCCAAGGGTGTGTTTGCCGGGTACCCTTTCAGTTTCATGACCCGAGGTGTAAGGACCGGGCACCCGTTTAGGTCTATAACCAGGGGTGTGAGGGCTGGGCACACCTTCAGTGCCATGGCCAGGTGTGTGACGGCCGGGCACCCCTTCAGTGACATGACCCGGGGTGTGAGGGCCGGGCACCCCTTCACATGACCCGGGTGTAGGGCCGGGCACCACTTTAGGTACATGACCAGGGGTGCGAGGGCCGGGCACCTCATCAATGCCATGACCCGGGGTGTGAGGGCCAGGCACACCTTCAGTGCCATGGCCAGGGGTGTGTTTGCCGGGTACCCTTTCAGTGCCATGACCCGGGGTGTGAGGGCCGGGCACCCGTTTAGGTCTATAACCAGGGGTGTGAGGGCCGGGCACACCTTCAGTGCCATGGCTAGGGGTGTGACGGCCGGGCACCCCTTCAGTGACATGACCCGGGGTGTGAGGGCCGGGCACTATTTCAGTGCCATGAAATGGGGTGTGAAGGCCGGGCAACCCTACAGTGCTGTGAACCGGGGTGTGAGGGCCGGGCACCCCTTCTCATGACCCGGGGTGTGAGGGCCGGGCACCCCTTCAGTGCCATTACCCGGGATGTGAGGGCCGGGCAACCCTTCAGCACTATGACCCGGGGTGTGAGGGCCGGGCTCGATTACAGTGCCAAGAATCGGGGTGTGAGGTCCGGGCACCCCTCAAGCACCATGACCCAGGGTATGAGGGCCGGGCACCCCTTTAATGACATGACCCGTGGTGTGTGGTCCGGGCCCCCTTTCAATGCCATGAACCGTGGTGTGGGGGACGGGCACCCGTTTAGGTCTATAACCAGGGGTGTGAGGGCCGGGCACACCTTCAGTGCCATGGCCAGGGGTGTGACGGCTGGGCACCGCTTCAGTGCCATGACCCGGGAGGTGAGGGCCGGGCACCCCTTCAGCCCCTTCAGTGACATGACAAGGGGCGTCAGGGCTGGGCACCCCTTCAGTGCCATGAGCCGGGGCGTGAGGGCCGGGCACTCCTTCAGTGCCATGAAACGGGGTGTGAGGGCCGGGCACCCTTACAGAGCTATGAACCGGGGTGTGATGGCCGGGCACCCCTTCAGCTCCATGCCCTGTGGTGTGAGCGCGGGGAACCGCTTCAACCCCATGGCCTGGGGTGTGAGGGCAGGGCACCCCTTTAGGTCCATGACCCGGGGTATGAGGGCCGTGCACCGCTTCAGTGACATGACTCGGGGTGTGAGTGCCAGGCACCCCTTTAGTGACATGTCCCGGGGTGTGAGGGCCGGGCACCCTTTCAGTGACATGAAACGGGGTGTGAGGGCTGGGCACCCCTTCAGTGCCATGAAACTGGGTGTGAGGGTAGGGCACCCCTTCAGTGCCATGAAACGGGGTGTAAGGGCCGGGCATCCTTCCAGCACCATGACCCGGGGTATGAGGGCCGGGCACCCCTTCTGTGCCATGTCCAGGGGTGTGACGGCCGTGCACCGCTTCAGTGCCATGACCTGTGGTGTGAGGGCCGGGAACCCCTTCAGTGACATGACCAGGAGTGTGAGGGCCTGGCACCCTTTCAGTGCCATGGCTTGAGGTGTGAGGCGGGGCTCGATTTATTTCCATAGATCGGGGTGTGAGGCGGGCATCCTCCAGCACCATGACCCGGGGGTGTGAGGGCCGGGCATCCTTCCAGCACCATGACTCGGGGTGTGAGGGCCGGGCACCCTTTCACTGACATGACCCGGGGTGTGAGGGCCGGGCACCCCTTCAGTGCCATGTCCATGGGTGTGACGGCCGGGCACAGCTTCAGTGCCATGACCTGTGGTGTGAGGGCCGGGAACCCCTTCAGTGACATGACCAGGAGTGTGAGGGCCTGGCACCCCTTCAGTGCCATGGCCAAGGGTGTGAGGCTGGCACCACTGCAATGCGATTGTGGTGTGAGGGCCGGAACCCTCAGTGACATGACCAGAGTGTGAGGCCTGGCACTTTCAGTGCCATGGCCAAGGGGTGTGTTTGCCGGTACCCCTTTCAGTGCCATGAAACGGGGTGAGGGCCGGGCTCGAAGGAAACGGGGTGTGAGGGCCGGGCCCGATTTTATTTCCATGAATCGGGGGTGCAGGGCTGCAGACTCCAGCACCATGACCCGGGGTATGAGGCCGGGCACCCCTTCAGTGCTATGACCCGGGGTGTGAGGCCGGGCACCCTTCAGACATGACCCGGGTTTGATGTCCGGGGCACCCCTTCAGCTCCATGACCTGGTATGGGAGGCTGGGCATCCCTCCAGCACCATGGCCTGTGTGTGATGGCTGGGCACCCCTCCAGCACCATGGCCTGGGGTGTGGAGGGCTGGGCACCCCTTCAGTGCTGCGAACTGCAGAGGGCTGGGCACTATTTCAAAGCAGAAATGGGGTGTGAAGCGTCGGGCAACCCTACAGTGCTGTGAACTGGGGTGTGAGGCTGGGCACCCCTTTCTCATGACCTGGGTGTGAGGGCCGGGCACCTTTCAGTGCCATGACCTGATGAGGGTTGCACCCTTTCACTGACATGACCAGGGTGTGAGGGCCGGGCACCGGCTCATGCCATGACCTGTGGTGTGAGGGGCCGGGAACCCCTTCCAGTGACATGACCAGGAGTGTGAGGGCCTGGCACCTCTTCTCAGTGCCATGGCCATGCGGCTTGCCGGGCACTTTTCAGTGCCATGAAACGGGGGTGAGGGCTGGCCTGATTTTATTTCCATGAATCGTGTGAGGGCTGGCATCCCTCCAGCACCACATGACCCGGCAGGAGGGGGCCGGGCACCCCTTCAGTGCTATGACCTGGGGTGTGGAGAGGGCTGGCACTTTTCTCTGACATGACCTGGGTGTGAGGGCGGGCACCCCTTCAGCTCCATGACCGGGTATGTGAGGGCTGGGCATCCCTCCAGCACCATGGCCTGCAGGGCTGGGCACCCTCCAGCACCATGGCCTGGGGTGTGAGGGCTGGGCACCCCTTCAGTGTCATGAACCGTGGGTGTGTGAGGCCGGGCACTATTTCAGTGCTATGAAATGGGGTGAAGGCCGGGCAACCCTACAGTGCTGTGAACCGGGTGTGAGGGCTGGGCACTCCTTTCTCGCGACCCCGGGTGTGAGGGCTGGGCAACCCTTCAGCACTATGACCCGGGGGTGAGGGCTGCCTGGATTTCTCAGTGCCAAGAATCGGGGTGTGAGGTCCGGGCACCCCTCAAGCACCATGACCCAGGGTATGAAGGCTGGCACCCCTTTAATGACATGACCTGTGGTGTGGTCCGGCCCCCTTTCAGTGCCATGAACCGTGGTGTGTGGGGACGGGCACCCGCTTAGGGCTCTATAAACTAGGGTGTGTGAGGCCGGGCACACCTTCAGTGCCATGGCTAGTGTGACGGCTGGGCACCGCTTCAGTGCCATGACCTGGGATGTGGTGGGCTGGGCACCCCACTGCGACATGACAAGGGGCGTTTAGGCCGGGCACCCTTCAGTGCCATTAGCCGGGGCGTGAGGGCTGGCACCCTTCAGTGCCATGAAACGGGTGTGATGGCCGGGCACCCCTTCAGCCACATGCCCCGTGGTGTGAGCGCTGAACTGCCTAACCCCATGGCCTGGGTGTGAGGGGCCGGGCACCCCTTAGGTCCATGACCCGGTTAAGTGAGGGGGAAGGCTGTGCACCGCTTCAGTGACACATGACTGGGGTGGAGGTGGGGCCAGGCACCCTTTAGGTGACACATGTCCCGGGTGTGAGGCTGGCACCTTTCAGTGCCATGGAACGGTGTGAGGGCTGGGCACCCCCTTCAGTGCCATGAAACGGGGGTGTGGGGCAGGGCACCCCTTCAGCTATGAAACGGGGTGTGTGAGGGCCGGTCTCGATTTTAGTTCCATGAATCCGGTGAGGCCGGGCATCTTCCAGCACCTGCACCCGGGGTAGGGCCGGTCACCTTTCCAGTGCTAAGTATGACCTGGGGTGTGAGGGCCGGGCACCCTCACTGGACATGGACCTGGGCAGGGAGGGCCGGGCACCCCTTCAGTGCCATGTCCAGGGGGTGTGACGGCCGGGCACCGCTTCAGTGCCATGACCTGTGGTGTGAGGGCCGAACCCCTTCAGTGA
>NW_024717400.1:0-10357 GCF_018991925.1 Homarus americanus | reverse complement strand
ACTGGGAACAAAATCTTTAACTTTTTGCCGTTGCATACATTTTGGAAACCTGTTTCTGGGTAAATTGAGGTCACTTTTCGATTTCAAATATGCAACTGGTTTTTTTCATTCCGCTTTATTGTGTGATACCATTTCATTACTATATAGTTAGACTACCATATACTGGGTTAAAAATCTTAAACCAGCACACAGAGAGGAATTACTAAAACACTTAGTAGAATTAATTTTTAATTAATTTTATTTATCTTGAAGCATATTTGATTCATCAGTTGCTTTTGTGAACTGTTGTGATTTATCTCGTACAAACTTGGTGCTGGCAATCGAACTGTCTGAATATCGCCTTCCTCAGTGCAGTCCGCTGAATGCCCCTATAAATAGTCCGCCATCATGTGAATGTCCCAGCGACCTTTGATACCCTGTCTTCCATGACTTTGATATCCCAAGGACAGCGTTCACCTTTGCCCATCACCACGTCCCCAAGTTTGCCGGAAAACAGTTCATGACCGTTCAGGAAATGCATTCATCGCCCATGTTGCAACCCTTAAATACATGGAAACTTCCACCGCATCTAACGAGCTGAGAACCTCTGATTTCCTGTTTCAAGAAAGTTCTCATAACAGAAACGAATGTCTCCCCATTTCCCCAACATCAGCTGCAATTGAGTGAAGGTTTGGCCTCAATCAGCGTCCAATTTGAGGCTGAAAATACCATGGAGTTTTCTATGTTAAACCAGGAATACTTCACACAGATACTTAAAATAGCTTTCACTGTCATATCGAGCGCCTTGACAAACTGTTTCATAAGGCCCAGCTTGATGTGAAGGGCGGGAAAACACTTTTCACGTTCCACTAGGGGTTCATAAATGATGTTCTTTTCCCAACATTGAGGCTTCTCCCTCAACCATAATATCCTTCCTGAATCCAGGTTCGTCTTTGCCCCATGTCCCAGAGAGGCAGATAGTTGCTGAAATTTGTATCGCACCTTGCTGTCCCTAGTAAAATATTGACTATCTTTTAGATCAACACAGATGACCCAGTCAGGTTTCTTACATTTGGCAATCAAAACCAAGCTGATGTCTATATTTTCTTTCCAGTGTACTGATGTCCAAGGGTATTGCGCCAAGATAAAGGCCGAGTATACAAAACACACTCAGACTCGCTTAGAGCTATCTTATAAAGAGGCGCTTACCTTTCTGGACTGCGCAACCTGAGCCCCATCGCGGTGATTAATCCAGAAAGAACAACAGAAGACGAAGTCAAATTGAATCAAAGAACTGTGAGGTTCTTTTCTCTGTTTGCGAAAAAATGTTACCCTTGTGTCTATTTTCAGCAAGTTTTATCTTTTAACTAAGCCAACAATCTGACAGCTTTTAGACAGACCCATATCTCGAACTAAGTCAAAACTAGACCTGATCTTCACAAACGAATGCCATTTTCAGAATCACTCAAATCTACACAGATCAATTGCAGAACTCTATTAAATTACAAAAGTGTTATATATATATACATACCATAGATTTAACAATACTCTGAATGACTTAAAATAACACATGCACTATGATATTGAAAAGTTTTCTGAAGCCAACAATTCTGACAGCTTTTTAGACAGACCCAGATCTCGAACTAAGTCATTGAGTTCTGCTTGGCTAAATGTTTGCGGTTCTGTTGATATGCCTGCAAAATCTGAGTCACTATTTCTGTTAGTTGACTCCTCTGTGACCTCAGTGTCATATTCACTGTCAGATTCAACGGAAGCAAGTTGAGTGAAGATAGGCTTTGGAACATCATCTGAATGGGGCACAGGCCTGATTGCTGAATCTAGACTAGGGTATGTGATAAGATGACGAGTTTTACCAGTGAAACCAGCAACACGAGTCATGCAAAAGTAACAGTCTGTGACATGGTCCCGTGGCTCACGCCATATCATCGGAATACCGAATGTTATTTTGTCTTTTCCTTTAGTCCATTGACGCAAGTTTTCTTCGCAGGAATGACATACCTTATGCGGTGCCCATGGTTTGTCTTGATCTCCAAGTTTCACTTTAAAGTAGGAAAAGTAAGCTCTCTTCACAAATTCACTAATGTTCCTTCTTTGCTTTGGAGCTGTGAATGCACCACAAATATAGCAGAATGAATCCGGGCACGTCACACATTTCCTTCTACTTGCTATAGAGGCCATGTTTCCTTTGATTGAAGTCAACACTGTTTCCAGAATGATCACACCTGGAAAAGAAATAAAATAATTGTTTTAATGAAATAAAATAATAATGCACACACTAATGCACACACAAATCTATATTTGACGCACTGATGTAATTAAGAATTATATTTGATGAATGTAAACTAATATGCTTATTACCTCCCTTTGCTATTTTCAGAATCTGTGACCTGATATGTAAATTGCCGCGTAGCATCAAAACTAGACCTGATCTGCACAAACGAATGCCATTTTCAGAATCTGTGACCTCAAATCTACCAGAATCAAGTGTCAGAACTCATGCAACCGAAAGTGTGTTCCCCAGTGATATATCTTTTTACACGAGTCCTCTATATCAAGGTTGAAGATGACCTCTCCTTAATAGTGAACACCCAAGTAGAGTGGACCCACTAACAGGTGATAGAACAGTGTGGCGGGTCCCGGTACGTACAGCAGTAGTCAAAATAATATCCTGGAAATATTTGAAATACATCTCTCATATTCACGTTTTCGATCATAATTATTGTTCATTCAGCAAAAAAAGGTAATTATGTAGAGGAAATTTAATATTGTGTACGCAAATGTAGTTTTGATGGCGTGTTCTTGTGTGTGTGCCTGTGGACGTGTGCGCATGTGTACTTGTATGCCTACAGATGTATGAATACACACATTCTAGTGTGTCCGGAATATTCATTTTCATGTTGTTGTTTTTTTCCTGGAGGATGTGATGATGTTTTCGTGTGATTGAAACACCTTGTTTTGTGAATCAAGAGATGAAAGGCCCACATTAAGCTGCACTACCAGCCTCGTGTTGTGGATATCCAAAAAAGCAGTCCGTCTGCTCAACATTACTATCCGGAAAACAACGACAACAACAACAATAACGGCGCTATCGAATGACTGACATAGAGAAACACAAGAGATTCCTGACTCAGGGTCAGTGTTACTTTGTAATATGAATACGTGTCTCCCTACGGCTGTGTGCCGTAGGGAGACCACACCCTACCGCTGTGTGGTTATCGAGTTTGTTTGTGTTAGCGCGAAATAGTGAAACAGATTAGTCCCAAAGTTAAAGACGGACAAAGACAGTAATATCATTACTGTTATTATTACTATTAGTATAGTTATTATTATTATTATCATTATCATTATCATTATTGCTGTCGTTTTTTTATTGACGTTTTCGTTATTATTATTATTATTATTATTATTATTATTATTATTATTATTATTATTATCTGCTAGTACATTCCACTGCCGAAAGTTGGAGGCACTAATCAAGATAATGCGAGACGGTCACTCGCACAGTGTAAGATGTACGATTTCCTTCAGGTTTTCGATGATTGCCCTGCCTGGCACTCTCCCTCGGTCCTGTTTCACAGTCTCCTTCATCAGCGCTCACATGACAAGTGGTACAGTAGGTGTTGGTATTTCCTCAAAGTAAGGAAAGGTGAGAGATGGTATGAAATAACACACACACACACATACACAGGTTACAAGCGTGTAGGGTGTCAGTAGCCAGGCGGATAAAGTGTCCTGACCCTCGACAGAAGAGAGTAATTGGCTTCCTGTACACCTGGGTAGACAGAGGCAAATGGCGTATATAAACTTGCCCATAGTTTCACCCTGCCGGGGATCGAACCCGGGGCCACCCGTAACATGCTTATACATCATGCAGGTATAGACTGTGCATATACCGTCTATTATTATTATTATTATTATTATTATTATTATTATTATTATTATTAGTAGTAGTAGTAGTAGTAGTAGTAGTAGTAGTAGTAGTAGGGCAAATGGTTTCAGTCTTAATAAACAAGAATTTACAGATGCCATTGCTCTAAGGTACGGTTGCCAGTAGAAGGTTTGCCCTCCCAATGCGTGTGTGGCTCTTCCTATGACGGCGATCACGCCATGGTGTGCAAGAAGGGGGGCTTCATATGCATGAGGCATGACGAGGTAAGGGATCTCACAGCAAATATGTTGAAGGAAATCTGCTGGGACGTCATGGTAGAACCGACCCTCCTTCCATTGGATGGCGAGATCTTCCAACACAGGACTTCAAACACATCTAACGAAGCCCGTGTGGACGTCAGCGCTCAAGGATTCTGGACGCGGGGACAGCGAGCTTTCTTCGACATCAGGATTTTTGATCCCATGGCCGCATGTCACCGTAACCTAGCTCTCGATGCTGCACATAGGAGGAACGAGAACGACAAGAGAAGGGCATACGGGAAGAGAATTCAAAATGTTGATCAAGGCAGCTTCACTCCTCTAGTGTTCACAACCTCTGGTGGGATGGGACCAAGTGCAAGATGTTTCTACGCCAGACTCGCCGAGTGGATCTCCGAACAGAAGCAGCAGCCCAGAAGTTATGTTACAGCCTGGATGAGGTGTCGACTGTCTTTCTCTCTCCTTCGGTCGGCTTTGCCCTGCCTCAGGGGAACGAGAGCTTCTGCCCCAACTCCGACAACTGCTGCATAGATCTGCGGCTCAACTAATTTAACACAGATAGGATAGCTACTTATGTATTAGGATATTTAATATTAAGGTAATTAAATGGTGGCGAAGGTGTGGCTATTGGGGGAGGCTGGAGGCCACTTTAAAAAAAAAAAAAAAAAAAAAAAGTAGTAGTAGAAGTAGTATCATCATCATCATCGTCATCATCACAAGCAAAGTAATCCTTAACTGAATACCAAGAGTTAGGTTAGGATAGGTTAGGTTAGGTTACTACTATTCGACCCACCACTCTAAGGATTGCTAACCACGGCCCACCACTCTGAGGGTTGGCGACCACGACCCACCACTCTGAGGGTTGGCGACCACGGCCCACATCTCCAAACGTTTTAGGCCTGTCTTTACCAATCCTCCCTGCTATTGCATCTCTTCATGGACCACAGCTTTCAATTTAATTCATCTATCCTCGTCTCTACACTCCCCCTGACTCTCCTACCATCGATCTTGGCCATTGATATCTGTTTTCCCACCACGTCATCCCTAATTATATGACCAAAGTATCTGATTTTCTGTTTCACTCAACTTTCCAGTATTTCTATCTTTGTTCTTTGCTACTTTGTTCTTGTCTTATCTGTATAACTTATCTTTAACACTGCCGCCACAGAGGTCCTTAACCCCCCTTTCTTCATCTCTGTGTCCAGCTGCTCTAAAACTCATTCGATTTTATCTCTCATTTTTATTCCCATTTCCTCAAGTTTCTCCTTCATTAAAATCAACATCTGTTTAGCTCACAATCTAACCCCAAGAGACTCTGTTACAGTAGACAAAATATTCGTCAAATTCGGTAATGTTACGAAAAAACCGGATTTCGGATTTTTTTTTACATACGATTCCGGTTTTATGTATAAAAACTATTCGAGAGGGTTACCATTATCTTCCCTCAACCATAGGATTTGATAACATTTATCAAAACGTAAAGCTGTCACTAATATCACAGCGTAATAGATAGATGGTCATTACTGTCTCAAGTTTGTGTAATAATCTATAAACCACTGGGTAATTTAAGAGATATTTGGGTGTTACTCAAGAGAAAATTATTACTGCAAATACCCCACCCCCCCCCCCAAAAGAAAATTACGGAAATTATTATTACAAAACCACGATTACATTTCTACTTCTGGTGAGTGTAACATGTAGTCACCCATTTATCATATAATTTGTATGTTCAGTTCATGTTCCTTCTTCTTTCAATAATGAAAGCTTTTGTTAAACGACCCACCCACCCTATGTCTTTGTATGTAAAAAGTCATTTTTGTCCAATGTATATTTTCAGCCTTCGGGCTGCAAAACTTTCAATAAACCGTTAATTATTATTATTATTATTTTATCAATAATACCAACGAAACCCCTACAAAAAGAAACCCTCCGCTCTCAAAAACCAACATTAACAGACTATAATGAATACTTTACCCAACGACACACCGGAACACACCTCAGGAACCCAGTGTTCACCGCCAGGGAGCCTTACCTGTGGAGAAAACACACAATTTAGAAAACGAAGGAATAATGGAGATAACAGGAGAAGATTATCGTGGATACAGTGAAAGTTATTGCTTGGTAATGTCGTTGGTCTTATCCCGTGTCTTATACGGCTCCAGGCGAGGCAGCTGCAACCACACCAGGCGCTGACCAACCACCACTGTCCTGTGTGTGTGTCTGTCTGTGTGTGTATATATATCACGAGCAGGATAAACAAACATAAGAACAAACAAACAAGGTTATTACAAGCATTATTAACCACTAACATACAGTACATGAAACAAACTACAGTTTACATAAGTACAAAAACACGAATCCAAACGTGAATATACCTGGTTATTCTTACGTCAACAGTATTGTCTGCAGAATGACTCAGAAAAAAAACAAGCGATCACCTTTTTCATCTGCCGTTTGAGAAGTTATTAAGTCTCATTATACTGTCAGTAATAGTTATAGTCAAGAGTGTAAACTGACTTCAGTGTTTGCGTTGAGTGTCTTTAGTTTGTCGAAGCACAGAAATGCCTAATAACAATAATAATAATAATAATAATAATAATATTAATAATAATAATAATAATAATAATACATAAAAATAACACAATAACGACAACAGGATTCACAATAACAAACAAAATACTTCTGTTGCTTTCCTGTTTGCAGCGTTCTGTTGTTGGCTGTCTTTATGTCCTTTTTGTCAATATTATCTTCCGGATGGCGTTATTTTCTATCGATAATTACACATCCGTCAACAACAAACAACAACAACAACAGGGTCTTATCAGGGACACTCTTCCTAAACACGTAATGATGTTGGATAAATAACCACGACCACACCCTTCGAAAAATCTCAATTGGACTTTGTTGGATAAATAACCGACCACACCCTTCGAAAAATCTCAATTGGACTTTGTTGGATAAATAACCACGACCACACCTTCGAAAATTCTCAATTGGACTTCAAACTATTTTTTTTCAATGGTTTAACTTTCAAGAAATTTTAAGCATGAAAAAATATTTAGTGTTTGATGTAGTATTTATTTCCCCTTATATTGATCTCTATTGCCAACCAAAATTTGTTTTTCTCTGCCACCAATTACGTCTGCCAACACTTGTGACATTTCCAGCATTATTGTTGAAATTTGGGTTTATTTTTAATTTCCATCATTGCCAATACGTTTTTTGTTTCCTCCATGGAATAGTTTCCACCATTATTACCATATGTTTCCAGCACTATTACCACTATAATTTCCTCTACACCATCACCACCACACTCTCTACCACCACTACCACCACATTCTCTACCACTACCACCACACACACACACACACTACCATCACACTCTCTACCACCACTTTTTACTTTTTACTTTTATCCTCTTCATACTGATCGGCACATTAGCCGCTCAGGCGATCGGTCTGACTTCTTTTTCCTTTATATTGCTTCACCAAAAGGTCAGCTCCTTCATACGCTTGAGCGATCAGTCACGTCTCTGTCACGCACTGTTGGCAAATGCTGGGCATGCACCGGCTCCTGAATATTACTGGAACCCGCTCCAGTGTTGGTCAAGTCTTCTCTTGAAAGAGCTCACACTCGGTGCCGTCACAACACTTTCTGGTAGATTGTTCCAAGAGTTTACAACCCTCACTCCGAAAAAGTTTGCCCTCACGGTTTTCCGGACTTGCAGCTTCTTCAATCTTGAGCTATGACCCCTTGTGGGGCGAGCGTCCGCCAGCTCCAAGTAAGGACACTCAACTGAGTAGTGCCCCCTGAGATGCTTATAAACCTCAACTAGGTCCCCCCTTGCCCGTCTGTAGTATAAGCTAGGCAAGTTCAGGCGCTCCAATCTCGCAGGGTAGCTGAGATGCCGAAGTGCAGGCACCAGCTTGGTGGCCCTCCTTTGAACATTTTCAACCAACTGACAGTCCCTAGCATATCTCGGGGACCAGATGGGGTGACAGTACTCCAGATGGGGCAGCACTTCACTCCTGAAGATCGTCACGAGGGACGGACCGTCTAGATATCTGAACGACCTTCTTATAAGACCCAATAATTTATTTGCCTGATTTACCTTCTTCTCACAATGGCCCGAGAACTTCAGCTCATTGTCAACATACACACCTAGGTCCTTCTCACACACAGTCTCAACTAGTACATTTTCTTCATCCCGTTGGGACATATGGTACGCCTCCTTACCGTTGGTACGCCCCAGGTGCATCCTCTTACACTTCGTGACATTGAATCTCAGCAGCCATTCCTTCGACCATTCCTGGAGCCCACAGAGGTCCTTCTGCAGCTCTTCACAGTCCGCTTGGTTCTTAATTTCCCGAAATACCTTGGCGTCATCGGCAAACATTTGTATGGAGGAGTGTACAACGTCAGGCATATCATTTATGAAACAAACAAACAACAGCGGGCCCAATACACTACCCTGCGGTACCCCACTTGTTACAGGTACAGATGACGATTTCGTGCCATTAATCACCACACATTGCTTGCGGTCATGTAGAAAGTCTTCTATCCACGCTAGGACATTTTCCCGAATTCCGTACCCTTCCAGTTTGATTTTCAGCCTTTCGTGGGGTACACTGTCGAAAGCCTTGGCAAAATCTAGGTAAATATTGTCGATATTACCACCCCGTTCTAGAATATGGGTCCAAATATCCAATACCTTGAGCAATTGTGTCAAACAAGAGCGCCCCGGCATAAAACCGTGTTGGCAATCTTTTACAAGGTTGTTTCGTAGTAGATGTTCCATCGCTGCATCTCTGATAATACTCTCAAGTACTTTACATATTATGCTGGTCAGGCTCACCGGTCTATAGTTGTTCGTGGAGTGCCTATCGCCCTTCTTGAAGATAGGACTCACATAAGCCACTTTCCATTCACTGGGGACCATTTGTTCATCCAGGCATTTACAAAACAGAATCTTCAGGGGCTCTGCAAGCTCGTTGCACAGCTTCCTTAGCACTCTAGGATGCACCATGTCAGGTCCAGGACTCTTATGGACCTTTAGCCTGGACAGTTTATTTCTAATACCCTCTTCTGTGAACACAATGTGGGTCAGTGCTGTGTCGAACCGTCTGTCCTCAAACGCAGGAAGGTTAGTTGCATCCTCTCTTGCGAACACTGAGGAAAAGAAGCTGTTCAATGCCTCAGCTTATCCTGGTCAGAATCTGCGTAACTACCATCTTCAAGCCTCAGGTCTGATACTCCTACTCGCGTTTTCAATTTCGACTTTGCATAGCGGTAAAACGCTGGGTTTTACCATACCCTCACATTCCACTCTACCCTCACAATCAACACTTAACCACACTAAGACACCACAGCCTCCAACACCATCATCACCAACAACAACAACACGTACAACAACAACAACAACAAGACTAGGTCAATAATTCACACCAAAAAGTATATGTCAAATAAACTTAAAAATAAATCGAGAAAAAAACTCCTGGAAGAAATTGAGAAAAATAACCCAGGAAAACACAAAGACAAGGTAAAACAAAATGTTATAATCACAAGCTATAACAATGATACGGTTTAGTATCATAACAAAGAAACACTAATGAAATAACATATCATTTTATATAATTAGCCACAGGATTATATGTTAGTATTTAAATGGCATATAATATAAACCTGTCTTAGCTGTATTATATTATATTTCGGATATATAATTAGTTATCCAGGATTTATTATTTGTTAGGATATAAGATTAACCATGTAGGATATATATTTATTGTGATGTAAGATATATAATCCTGGTTATATTATGTATTATATAGGACATATAATTTTCTCTCAAGGATATATGTTACCTGAAGACGTATAATTTAGCAATGCGGTATGTATAGTAATTTACCCAGAGTCTATAATTAGTTATGTAGGTTATATAATTAGGCATTTAAAGTATACTTACGTGGAATAAACAATGAATATTTTGACCAGGTGTAAATAAAGGGACCATAGGTGGGCTGGACAGGTAAAGGTAGAGGTGGGTCAGTACACAGAGGTGGGTCAGTACACAGGGGTGGGTCAGTACACAGGGGTGGGTCAGTACACAGGGGTGGGTCAGTATTACACAGGGGTGGAGTCAGTACAGGGGTGGGTCAGTACGAGGGGTGGGTCAGTACACAGGGGGTGGGTCAGTACAGGGGTGGGTCAGTAC
>NW_024717399.1:0-40820 GCF_018991925.1 Homarus americanus | reverse complement strand
TTAGTCTCTCCCTGTCTTAGTCTCTCCATGTCTTAGTCTCTCCCTGTCTTAGTCTCCCGTCTTAGTCTCTCCTCTGTCATAGTCTCTCCCATGTCTTAGTCTCCTGTCTTGTCTCCTGTCTTAGTCTCCTCTGTCATAGTCTCTCCCTGTCTTAGTCTCTCCCTGTCTTAGTCTCTCCATGTCTTAGTCTCCCTGTCTTGGTCTCTCCTGTCTTAGTCCTCCTCTGTCATGTCTCTCCATGTCTTGGTCTCTCCTGTCTTGGTCTCTCCTGTCTTGGTCTCTCCTCTGTCTTAGTCTCTCCCTGTCTTGAGTCTCTCCCTGTCTTGGTCTCCCATGTCTTGGTCTCTCCCTGTCTTAGTCTCTCCTCTGTCTTAGTCTCTCCCTGTCTTAGTCTCTCCCTGTCTTAGTCTCTCTCTGTCTTAGTCTCTCCTGTCTTAGTCTCCTGTCTTAGTCTCTCCTGTCTTAGTCCTCTCCTGTCTTAGTCTCTCTCTGTCTTAGTCTCTCCTGTCTTAGTCTCTCCTGTCTTAGTCTCTCCCTGTCTTAGTCTCCCTGTCTAGTCGAGTCTCTCCTCTGTGTAGTCTCCTGTCTTGAGTCTCTCCACCAATGTGGTCTCTCCCATGTCTTAGTCTCTCCTGTCTTAGTCTCTCCCTGTCTTGAGTCTCTCCCTGTCTTGGTCTCCTCTGTCTTAGTCTCTCCTGTCTTAGTCTCCTGTCTTGGTCTCTCCTGTCTTGGTCTCCCTGTCTTAGTCCTCTCCTGTCTTGGTCTCCCTGTAGTCTCCTGTCTTGGTCTCTCCATGTCTTAATCTCCTGCCTTGGTCTCCCATAGCAGCAGTCTCTCCTGTCTTAGTCTCTCCTGTCTTAGTCTCCTGTCTTGAGTCCTGTCTTGAACCTCCTGTCTTGGTCTCCCTGTCTTGGAGTCTCTCCTCTGTCATAGTCTCTCCTGTCTTGGTCTCTCCTGTCTTGGTCTCCCCTGTGTTAGTCTCTCCTGTCAGTCCTCTCCTGTCTTTGAGTCTCTCCCTGTCTTAGTCTCTCCCATGTCTTAGTCTCTCCCTGTCTTAGTCTCTCCTGTCTTAGTCTCTCCTGTCTTAGTCTCCATGTCTTAGTCTCTCCTGTCTTAGTCTCCCTGTGTAGTCTCTCCTGTCTTAGTCTCTCCTCTGTCATAGTCTCCTGTCTTGGTCTCTCTCTGTTATAGTCTCTCCCATCTGTCTTAGTCTCTCTGTCTTGAGTCTCTCCTCTGTCATAGTCTCTCCTGTCTTAGTCTCTCCCGTCTTAGTCTCTCCCTGTCTTAGTCTCTCCCTGTCTTAGTCTCTCTGTCATAGTCTTTCCCTGTCTTGGTCTCCCTGTCTTAGTCTCTCCTCTGTCTTAGTCTCTCCTGTCTTGATCTCCCTGTGTGAGTCTCTCCCTGTCTTGGTCTCTCCTGTCTTAGTCTCTCCTCTGTCATAGTCTCTCCTGTCTTGGTCTCTCCTGTCTTGGTGTCTCCTCTGTCATAGTCTCTCCCTGTCTTAGTCTCTCCTGTCTTGAGTCCTCTCCCTGTCTTAGTCTCTCCTGTCTTAGTCTCCCCTGTCTTAGTCTCTCCCATGTCTTAGTCTCTCCTGTCTTGAGTCTCTCCTCTGTCATAGTCTCTCCCTGTCTTGAGTCTCTCCCTGTCTTAGTCCTCTCCTGTCTTCCGTCTCCTCCCTGTCTTAGTCTCTCCTGTCATAGTCTCTCCCATGTAGTCTCTCCTGTCTTGAGTCTCTCCTGTCTTGGTCTCTCCCATGTCTTGGTCTCCTCCCTGTCTTAGTCTCTCTCTGTCTTAGTCTCCCATGTCTTAGTCTCTCCTAATGTAGTCTCTCCTCTGTCATGGTCTCCCTGTCTTAGTCTCTCCTGTCTTAGTCTCTCCCTGTCTTAGTCTCTCCCTGTCTTAGTCTCTCCCTGTCTTGGTCTCTCCTCTGTCATAGTCTCTCACTCTGTCTTAGTCTCTGTCTTAGTCTCTCCTGTCTTAGTCTCCCTGTCTTAGTCTCTCTCCTGTCTTAGTCTCTCCCCTGTCTTAGTCTCTCCTCTGTCATAGTCTCTCCATGTCTTAGTCTCTCCTGTCTTGGTCTCTCCTGTCTTAGTCTCTCCTGTCTTGATCTCTCCTCTGTCATAGTCTCCCATGTCTTAGTCTCCCTGTCTTAGTCTCTCCTGTCTTGGTCTCCCTCTCATAGTCTCTCCTGTCTTGGTCTCTCCCTGTCTTGGTCTCCCATGTCTTGGTCTCCGCAATGTGGTCTCCTGTCTTAGTCTCTCCTCTGTCATAGTCTCTCCCTGTGTTAGTCTCTCCTGTGTTAGTCTCTCCCTGTGTTAGTCTCTCCTGTCTTGGTCTCTCCTCTGTCATAGTCTCTCCTCTGTCTTAGTCTACTCCTGTCTTAGTCTCTCCTGTCTTGGTCTATCCTGTCTTGAGTCTCTGTCTTAGTCTCTCCTGTCTTAGTCTCTCACTCTGTCATAGTCTCTCCCATGTCTTGGTCTCATACACTGTAGTCTCTCCCTGTCTTAGTCTCCCATGTCTTAGTCTCTCCTGTGTCTTGGTCTCTCCTCTGTGTGAGTATACGTAATGTAGTCTCTCCTGTCTTGGTCTCCTCTGTGCCGAGGTCTCTCCTGTCTTAGTCTCTCCTGTCTTAGTCTCTCCTGTCTTGAGTCTCCTGTCTTAGTCTCTCTGTCATAGTCTCTCCTCTGTGTGAGCCACCTGTCTTGAGTCTCTCCTGTCTTGGTCTCTCCTGTCTTGGTCTCTCCCTGTCTTGGTCTCCTGTCTTGAGTCTCTCCTCTGTCATAGTCTCTCCCATGTCTTAGTCTCTCCCATGCTAGTCTCTCCTGTCTTAGTCTCTCCCTGTCTTAGTCTGCTCCCTGTCTTAGTCTCTCACTCTGTCATGAGTCTCTCCCAGCTGTCTTAGTCTCTCCTGTCTTAGTCTCTCCTGTCTTGAGTCTCCTCTCCTGTCTTAGTCTCTCCCTGTCTTGAGTCTCTCCATGTGAGTCTCTCCTGTCTTGGTCTCCCTGTCTTGGTCTGCTCCTCTGTCGCAGTCTCTCCTGTCTTGGTCTCCTGTGTTGGTCTCTGTGTTGGTCTCTCCTGTGTAGTCTCTGTCATAGTCTCTCTCACCAATGTAGTTCTCTCCTGTCTAGTCTCTCCTGTCTTGGTCTCTCCCATGTCTTGAGTCTCTCTCCTGTCTTGGTCTCTCCTGTCTTTAGTCTCTCTCCTGTCACAAATTCTCTCCTGTCTTAGTCTCTCCTGTCTTAGTCTCTCTGTCTTAGTCTCTCTCCTGTCTTGAGTCTCTCTCTGTCTTAGTCTCCCTGTCTAGTCTCTCCTGTCTTGTCTCCCATGTCTTAGTCTCTCTCTATCTTAGTCTCTCTCCTGTCTTAGTCTCTCTCACTGTCCTAGTCTCTCTCCTGTCTTAGTCTCTCCCTGTCTTGAGTCTCTCTCCTGTCTTAGTCTCCTGTCTTAGTCTCTCTCATAATGTAGTCTCTCTCTGTCCCTAGTCTCTCTCCCTGTCTTAGTCTCTCCTGTCTTAGTCTCTCCCTGTCTTGAGTCTCTCTCCTGTCTTAGTCTCTCCTGTCTTGGTCTCTCCTGTCTAGTCTCTCCTGTCTTGATCTCTCCCATGTGTCTTGAGTCTCTCTCTGTCTTAGTCTCTCCCTGTCTTAGTCTCTCCTGTCTTAGTCTCCTGTCTTAGTCTCTCCTGTCTTAGTCTCTCCTGTCTTGTAGTCTCCCTGTCTTGAGTCTCTCCCTGTCTTCAGTCTCTCCTGTCTTGGTCCTCTCCTCTGTCATGGTCTCTCCTGTCTTGAGAGTCTCTCTCCTGTCTTGTAGTCTCTCCTGTCTTAGTCTCTCCCTGTCTTGGTCTCTCCTCTGTAGTCTCTCCTGTCTTAGTCTACTGTGCGGGTCTCTCCTGTCTTGAGTCTATATCTGTCTTGGTCTCTCCTGTCTTGGTCTCTCCTGTCTTGGTCTCATAAGCGCAGTCTGAGTCTCTCCGTGTAGTCTTTCCTGTCTTGGTCTCTCCTGTCTTAGTCTCTCCTGTCTTAGTGTCTCTCTGTCATGGTCTCTCCTGTCTTAGTCTCTCTCTGTCTTAGTCTCCATGTCTTGGTCTCTCCTGTCTTGAGTCTCTCCTGTCTTGAGACTCTCCTGTCTTGAGTCTCTCCCATGTCTTAGTCTCTCCTGTCTTAGTCTCTCCTGTCTTAGTCTCTCCCTGTCTTAGTCTCTCCTGTCTTAGTCTCTCTTCTGTCATAGTCTCTCCTGTCTTAGTCTCTCCATGTCTTGGTCTCTCTGTCTTAGTCTCCTGTCTTGGTCTCTGCCCTGTCTTGGTCTCCCTGTCTTGGTCTCTCCATGTGTCTTGGTCTCTCCTGGTCTTAGTCTCTCCTGTCTTAGTCTCTCCCATGTCTTAGTCTCTGCCCTGTCTTAGTCTCTCCTGTCTTAGTCTCCTGTCTTAGTCTCTCCTGTCTTAGTCTCTCCCTGTCTTAGTCTCTCCATGTCTTAGTCTCTCCCTGTCTTAGTCTCCCGTCTTAGTCTCTCCTCTGTCATAGTCTCTCCCATGTCTTAGTCTCCTGTCTTAGTCTCCTGTCTTAGTCTCCTCTGTCATAGTCTCTCCCTGTCTTAGTCTCTCCCTGTCTTAGTCTCTCCATGTCTTAGTCTCCCTGTCTTGGTCTCTCCTGTCTTAGTCCTCCTCTGTCATGGAGTCTCTCCATGTCTTGGTCTCTCCTGTCTTGGTCTCTCCTGTCTTGGTCTCTCCTCTGTCATAGTCTCTCCCTGTCTTCAGTCTCTCCCTGTCTTGGTCTCCCATGTCTTGGTCTCTCCCAGTCTTAGTCTCTCCTCTGTCTTAGTCTCTCCCTGTCTTAGTCTCTCCCTGTCTTAGTCTCTCTCTGTCTTAGTCTCTCCTGTCTTAGTCTCCTGTCTTAGTCTCTCCTGTCTTAGTCCTCTCCTGTCTTAGTCTCTCTCTGTCATAGTCTCTCCTGTCTTAGTCTCTCCTGTCTTAGTCTCTCCCATGTCTTAGTCTCCCTGTCAAGTCTCCTGTCTTAGTCTCTCCTGTCTTAGTCTCCTGTCTTGGTCTCCTCTGTCTTAGTCTCTCTCCTGTCTTGAGTCTCTCCTGTCTTGGTCTCTCCCTGTCTTGGTCTCTCCCTGTCTTAGTCTCCTCTCCTGTGCTGGTCTCTCCTGTCTTGGTCTCACTGCTTGTAGTCTGCTCCTGTCTTGAGTCCCTGTCTTAGTCTCTCCTGTCTTGGTCTCCCTGTCTTAGTCTCCTGTCTTAGTCTCTCCTGTCTTAGTCTCTCCTCTGTCATAGTCTCTCCTGTCTTAGTCTCTCCTGTCTTAGTCTCCCTGTCTTAGTCTCTCCCTGTCTTAGTCTCTCCTCTGTCTTAGTCTCTCCTGTCTTAGTCTCTCCTATGTCTTAGTCTCCCTGTCTTAGTCTCCTGTCTTAGTCTCTCCCTGTCTTAGTCTCTCCCTGTCTTAGTCTCTCCTGTCTTAGTCTCTCCTCTGTCATAGTCTCTCCCTGTCTTAGTCTCTCTCCTGTCATAGTCTCCCATGTCTTGAGTCTCTGTCTTGAGTCTCACTCTGTCATAGTCTCCTGTCTTGGTCTCCCGTCTTAGTCTCTCCCTGTCTTAGTCTCTCCCTGTCTTAGTCTCCTCTGTCATGTAGTCTCTCCCTGTCTTGAGATCTCTCCCCTGTCTTGGTCTCTCTCTGTCATAGTCTCCTGTCTTAGTCTCTCCCTGTCTTAGTCTCTCCCTGTCTTAGTCTCTCCCTGTCTTAGTCTCTCCTCTGTCATAGTCTCTCCTGTCTTAGTCTCCTGTCTTAGTGTCTCCTCTGTCATAGTCTCCCCTGTCTTAGTCTCTCCTGTCTTAGTCTCTCCCATGTCTTAGTCTCTCCCCTGTCTTAGTCTCTCCCTGTCTTGGTCTCCCCTGTCTTAGTCTCTCCCATGTCTTAGTCTCTCCTGTCTTGGTCTCTCCTCTGTCATAGTCTCTCCTGTCTTAGTCTCTCCCTGTCTTAGTCTCTCCTGTCTTGTAGTCTCTCCCACAATGTAGTCTCCTCTGTCATAGTCTCTCCCATGTCTTGGTCTCTCCCATGTGTAGTCTCTCCCTGTCCAGTCTCTCCCTGTCTTAGTCTCTCCATGTCTTAGTCTCCTGTCTTAGTCTCCTCTGTCTTAGTCTCTCCCATGTCTTAGTCTCTCCCTGTCTTAGTCTCTCCTCTGTCATAGTCTCTCCTGTCTTAGTCTCTCCCTGTCTTGATCTCTCCCCTGTCTTAATCTCTCCTCTGTCATAGTCTCCTCTGTCTTAGTCTCTCCCCTGTCTTGAGTCTCTCCCTGTCTTAGTCTCTCCTGTTTTAGTCTCTCTGTCTTAGTCTCTCCTGTCTGGTCTCTCTCTGTCATAGTCTCTCCCATGTAGTCTCTCCTGTCTTAGTCTCTCCTGTCTTGGTCTCTCCCTGTCTTGAGTCTCTCCTGTCTTGGTCTCTCCTCTGTCATGAGATATACTCCCATGTCTTGGCTCTCCTGTCTTGGTCTCTCCCCTGTCTTGAGTCTCTCCTCTCACTTCAGTCTGCTCTCCTGTCTTGGTCTCTCCCCTGTCTTAGTCTCCCATGTCTTAGTCTCTCTCCTGTCTTGAGTCTCTCCCCTGTCTTAGTCTCTCCTCTGTCATAGTCTCTCCTGTGTTAGTCTCTCCTGTGTTCGGAGTCTCTCCTGTGTTGGGTCTCTCCTGTCTTGGTCTCTCCTCTGTCATAGTCTCTCCTCTGTCTTAGTCTCTCCTGTCTTAGTCCTACTCCCTGTCTTGAGTCTCCTGTCTTAGTCTCCCCTGTGTCTTGAAGTCTCTCCTGTCTTAGTCTCCCATGTCTTGAGTCTCCTGTCTTAGTCTGCTCCTGTCTTGGTCTCTCACCATGTAGTCTCTCCTGTCTTGGTCTCTCCTGTCTTGGTCTCTCCTGTCTTGAGTCTCTCCCTGTCTTAGTCTCTCCATATTTGAAGTCTCTCCCTGTCTTAGTCTCTCCCTGTCTTAGTCTCCTGTCATAGTCTCTCCCTGTCTTAGTCTCTCCTGTCTTAGTCTCTCCCATGTCTTAGTCTCTCCCTGTCTTAGTCTCTCCTGTCTTAGTCTCTCTCTCTGTCATAGTTCTCTCTGTCTAGTCTCTCCTCTGTCATAGTCTCTCCTGTCTTAGTCTCTCCTGTCTAGTCTCTCCTTTGTCATAGTCTCTCCTGTCTTGGTCTCTCCTGTCTTGGTCTCTCCTGTCTTGGTCTCTCCCTGTGTAATCTCTCCTGTCTTAGTCTCCTGTCTTGGTCTCTCCATGTCTTAGTCTCTCCTGTCTTGGTCTCTCCTGTCTTAGGCTCTCCTGTCTTAGTCTCTCCTGTCTTAGTCTCTCCCATGTCTTAGTCTCTCCCTGTCTTAGTCTCTCCTGTCTTAGTCTCTCCTCTGTCATAGTCTCTCCCATGTCTTAGTCTCTCCTGTCTAGTCTCCCCCTGTCTTAGTCTCTCCTCTGTCATAGTCTCTCCCATGTCTTGGTCTCCCCTGTCTTAGTCTCTCTCTGTCTTGGTCTCTCCTCTGTCTGGTCTCTCCTGTCTTGGTCTCTCCTGTCTTGGTCTCTCCTGTCCTGTCTCCTGTCTTGGTCTCTCCTGTCTTGGTCTCCCTGTCTCCTGTCTTAGTCTCTCCCTGTCTTGGTCTCCCCATCTTGGTCTCTCCTGTCTTGGTCTCTCCTGTCCTAGTCTCCTGTCTTAGTCTCTCCTGTGTGGTTCTGTTGGTCTCTCCTGTCTTAGTCTCTCCTCTGTCATAGTCTCTCCATGTCTTAGTCTCTCCTGTCTTGAGTCTCTCCTCTGTCATAGTCTCCTGTCTTAGTCTCCCTGTCCTAGTCTCTCCTTTGTCATAGTCTCCTGTCTTGAGTCCTCCTGTCTTAGTCTCTCCTGTCTTAGTCTCTCCCTGTCTTAGTCTCTCTCTGTCTTAGTCTCTCCTGTCTTAGTCTCCCATGTCTTAGTCTCCTGTCTTAGTCTATCCTGTCTTAGGCTCTCCTGTCTTAGTCTCTCCTGTCTTAGTCTCTCCCATGTCTTAGTCTCCTGTCTTAGTCTCCTGTCTTAGTCTCTCTCTGTCATAGTCTCTCCTGTCTAGTCTCTCCTCTGTCATAGTCTCTCTCCCATGTCTTGGTCTCTCCTGTCTAGTCTCCTTCTTGAGTCTCTCCTGTCTTAGTCTCTCCTGTCTTAGTCTCTCCTGTCTTAGTCTCTCCCTGTCTTAGTCTCTCCTCTGTCATAGTCTCCATGTCTTAGTCCCCTGTCTTAGTCTCTCCATGTGAGTCTCCCCTGTCTTAGTCTCTCCCTGTCTTAGTCTCTCCTGTCTCAGTCTCTCCTGTCTTAGTCTCTCCTGTCTTAGTCTCTCCTCTGTCTTAGTCTCATGTCTTAGTCTCCCTGTAGTCTCTCCATGTATTAGTCTCTCCTGTCTTGGTCTCCTGTCTTGGTCTCTCCTCTGTCATGGTCTCCCATGTCTTAGTCTCTCCTGTCTGAGTCTCCCTGTCTTAGTCTCTCCTGTGGTCTCTCCCTGTCTTGGTCTCTCCTGTCTTGGTCTCTCTGTCTTGAGTCTCTCCTGTCTTAGTCTCTCCTCTGTCATAGTCTCTCCATGTCTTAGTCTCCCCTGTCTTGGTCTCTCCATGTATTAGTCTCCTGTCTTGAGTCTCTCCTCTGTCTTAGTCTCTCCCATGTATTAGTCTCTCCTGTCTTAGTCTCTCCTCTGTCATAGTCTCTCCCTGTCTCAGTCTCTCCTGTCTCTTAATGCACCAGTACTCTTTACCATCTCTATAAAGCTGTACCAAAATAATCCTCGGTACCTGACCTTCTTATGCGTCAGTCCGTGATCCCTGAGGGTGCGGCGGTGGCCCAGTAGATACAACTCTCTTTCCTTTACCTTAACGGGGTGACTAGTTCGCGTCTGAGGTACTAGTCGACCCATGTGTGAATGAGTACCTTCCTTTAATATATCCACGTTCTCTCATTCCTTAAAGACTCACTATACTGTAACATATTCAACCCCACCGTACCACATCCTCCCCGCTCCACTATATCCTCCCATCTCATCATCCTTCCCTCACCATATCCACCCTGCCACCATCCTCCTGCCTTACCATATCCACCTGCCTTACCACATCCTCCTGCCTTACCATATCCACCCTGCCCTAACCCATCCTCCTGCCCATCCTCCTGCCTTACCATCATCCTCACCATCGCAGATATATTCACCCTCCATACTTTCCTAAGGCCTGGTTCCTACTAGATCCTCAGCCATCTCATAAAACTCTCCTGAAGGCATCATACTGTCAGGACACGTTCATTTTCGTTCGCTGGAGTCGTGATCATTCTTTTCTGGTCGACGAGTTGAAGGCAAGTTCGTTGGGATCATATGAATGTTAGACCCTCTCTCACACGTTTAATTCGCTAGGACGCAACTTTTACGTTACGTTATTTTTAGGTTAGCTTAGATTAAGTTAGGTTAGATAAGGCTATATGGCTTTAAGCTGGCTTGGGGAGATCATAGGGTTAGTCTAGATTAGGTTGTTGGGTTAGGTTAACTTAACTTGGGTTACGTTGGGTTAGGATAGATTAGGTTATGTTAGGTTGCGTTAGGTTAGGGTGGGTTGGAATATGTTAGGTTGCGTTAGGTTAGGGTGGGTTGGGTTATGTTAGGTTGCGTTATGTTGGGGTAGGTTAGCGTTTGGGTCTTTTTATCGTTCGGAGAAATACGCTGGGGCTAATCTTCGTTTGATCTGTTTGTTTTATCGAGGAAGAAGATAAATAAAGCCTCGCGGGAGAGAGTCACACCAGCCAGGGTTCAGTAAGAGAGCACGAGAGAAGGCGTGAATTGAACGCTTGTTGTGGATGGGTTTTTTGGTAGTTGATTAAGACTGTATTCTTGAGATGTCACATTGTCATCATCAGGACTTAACTGTGTGGTTGGAGGTTACGACACAATGACAGTCTCAGAACATGGTAGTTAGATATTAGGCCGCGGGTGATGTGTCCTGTGTCTGTAAAAGAAAAGTTGGCACAAATAGACGTGGAATATCAATAGTTTCCTTAAATAGGATGTAATGTGGTAGGCTCAGCAAAGTTTATCATAATAATGTGAGGTTGCCTCATAGGCAGCAGAAGCCTGCGTGACGCTGGTGGTAACACACACATGTTCAGCCGTTTGTTGGGGCTATAAAACTTGATACATTCCCTCCTCGTGTCGTGTGTGTGGACTGTAAGCACTTGTTAACACGGATCACTGTTTCTCTCACCCTCCTATGATTATTGGTAACTGTAATTGATATTTTTTGTAATTAGGGTTCCACATGGTAGAGTGTTGATGCCGTCGTTTTATGTGTATTCTTCTTTAATTAGAGTAATTTGGTGAAGATGACGCGTGTCACGTATATATTTTTGGACTGTTCTGCAGTAAACATTGTACACGTGGAACATGTACAGTATATTAGAGCATCAGTATGTAAATATATCCAAACTGGATTCAAGTCCGACTCCATCTACTGTACTGTGTTTGCTGGACCATCATCCCTTTTCCTACATGAAGAGGTTTATGGTCAGTGGAAACAACAGGTACCTTGCTTTCGTCTTTTTTAAGACATCTTCAAGAGCAACTGGATTACATGGACAGAGAGAGGCTTAATCTGACCTAAAACATGAGGTCAGGTCATAATGATGACATCCACTAATCCCCACACCAACACAACGTAGGGAGCTTGAAGAGAGTTGGGTGACGTGACTAGATCAGGTCAGAAAAAAAAAGGACACAAAATAAATAAATACATCAAGATCAAGGTTTTCAAAGCATTTTTAACCTATATATATATATATATATACATATATATAATATATATATATATATATATATATGTGATACCAGAAATTTCAGAGTATTTTCAAATGCTCGCCATGATTTCGTTCAAGGTCTATCTGAGGGAGCGCTGCCTGCTCATGGCGAGGCTTCATTTCTAAATGTAATTTACCGAATTAATAATGATGCGATTCATGAAGTTAAGGGACTATTATTGAATTTGAAGTATTATAGATCGTTTAGCAGTCTGAATAATGTGTGGTGTCCCAAGGAGTTATTGTTAGGCGGTAAATATATCCGTAGACCTAAGGTAACGCCTTGAGAGAGAGGCGGCGCTGGCTAGGCCCAGTCCCGAGACATTCACACGACAAGACGTTCGGCGCGTCCATCAGAAATAGTCCGTGGCCTGGTCACCTGTGCGCTATTGCAGTATAACAAGTAAGTCTCATTCGTCTCGAAGGGTTAGATAGGGCAGTGATAAGTAGCTAACAGTGAGTTCATTTCAGGGTTTCCGTCAGAACCCACTTGATTGGAGTTGACGGGTTGACTGGTTGACGGGAGTTGACTGCGAGGTTGACTGCCGTTGATGATGGGGTGGCGTTGTCGCCATTGGACCGATCAGTGTAGGCCTGTCACTGTTTGGTAGCAAGGATCTCTTGGTGAGCAGTTCAACCTCAAAACGACAGGGACCAGCATCAGCAGTGGGTGATCAGTTCTTACCACTCCGGTGCACAACCCACATGTCCCGAGCAGCTAGTGAAACCTCTTGCTAACAGGAAGCTAAAGTTCTCTCAACTGCAAGGTCTGATTGGCTCACTCTCGTCCTGCCCATGGACGCACTGGGCACTGAGGCTATCTGAGTATATTATTCACACACTGAGACGTGGATTCTGGGACTCTAGGAGATACCTAGAGGACTTTTATCTTCATTATTGGGTGTAGTTAACACCACTCCTCAGACTGATATTATCATGGCGTGTGTAGTTAATATTTCTTAAATAATTTTGATAATATTGTTTGAATGTTTGTGCCATTAGGTGGAACTGATACTGTGATTGATTCTTTTAATGCATCTGATTGTTCTTCATAATTCTGTCTCAGGTATAACCTTGTTCCCAAGTAGTAGTTTAAGTTAGGTTAGGAAATGTGCATCTGTTGAGGTGCTTATAATTTTTTTGAGTGCCCTTAAAGCCTATTCATTGTAGTATTTAATTTCTTAAAATTATTCTCTCAGTGACTGATATTATTTTGTTAGGCCTTAAGGCCTTCATGTGGGCGACAACATTTCTTAATACTTCAAATTTATTGTTGTTTGCTGTATTCTAATAATTTCTATGTCATGTTAACTTTTATTCCCCAAGTAGTGTTTAAAGTTTTAAGTTAAGAGATGCATATATTGGTGTACCATTATTTGATTGTGTTTGTAGTGTTGGAGGAATATATAATTGTCTAAATTTTACAGTGTGTCTCATTCATCCCAGTCACAGGCTTCCTCTTCCAGATGCACGGACAGTTCTTTGTGTAGTAGATTTAAGTGTTCTTGTGCTGGTTTGGGATTTTCTCAAGGGGCACTTCCTGCCTTTACCATCTATTAAATTTTAATAAACCCCAAGTCAAGTGATTAAGTCCATAAATTTCAAACCGGTTTGTATATATATATGTAAATATATATAACTAGATCACGCCTACAATTTGCGCATATATATATATATATATATATATATATATATATATATATATATATATATATATATATATATATATATTTATATATATATATATATATATATATATATATATATATATATATATATATTATATATATAATATATATATATATATATTATATATATATATATATATATATATATATATATATATATATATATATATATATTGTGTGTGTGTGTGTGTGTGTGTTTAGGCATCTAGTTAATTGACTGAAAAAATATAGTCATTTTATTAAATGCTTACCGTATTTGAACATTAAATTAAATATTTGATAATGCAAATAAAAAATAATTAACAATTGGCTCATGCAGGTTCATACGACTATTAACTATTTCACAAAAAAACAATTACCTCGATGACTTTATTGCTGAATTTGCCAACATTATTTACTATCAGGATTCTTAGTCGATTTTTTTTTGCAAGTTCAAGTGAGGATGACATCTTCTGTTACACTTCTCATTAGATTTTTTACAGAACACCAGTAACATATATATACTATATATATATTTGTATGAACTTTTAACCAAATTTATCATACTATAAATTTTTAACATATATCTTTCTGCTCAGTTAATGTAACACCCTCAACAAAACTCACTTTAAAGGAGTTATGGAAACTTCCTATAAAAGTAAAATCGTCCCTGACTTGTGACTCTAACTGTAGGCCTTAATACCTCAACCACCGCTCTGAGATAATTTATAATCTTAATCCAGTGGAGGTTGTTGACCTGTAGTGTTAAAAGATGACCCATGGAACATCGTCAGGATATCGTTGTTCCTCGTAGTGTTCCTGGCTTGTAGCTACGTTCATGATTCTGTGTCCTTGGTGCTCTGTGTGCAGTGCTCTTCTTCCTCGTCTCTATTGTATAATAAACTACTTCCCATTTGTTGACTTTTGTATACCTTGTTGAAACGATTAGCGTCTGTAAACATATAGTAGCCAGACCTGTCTCTTCCTTCCTTCCTTCTTCCTTTCATTTCCTCCTCCTTTCTTCCCTCCTTCCTCTAACTTTCTTCCTCCTTCCCCTCCTTTCTTCCTCCTTCCCTCTCCACTTATCTCCCATCTCTCCCCTTTCCTCCTCTTTTCACCTACAACTCTCAGGAAATATTTCGTTTGCTCTTTCATAGCCATATAAACTGACAAGCAGCTTGAAGAAAACTTCGTCCGACAGCTGCCTCACGCTAACTCTTTGGTCGGTTCCTTCCTGCTACTAAAATTCATATATACAATTGTATCTTGGGTTGCATTTAGTTTTTTTTCATTCTTAATTTGGTTGAAAGTTCTATTTTGTGTGTGTGTGTGTGTGTGTGTGTGTGTGTGTGTGTGTGTGTGTGTTTTACACTCTCTCAGAAGAAGCAATATCACCCTTCAACAGCCCTCCCTTTTCTACATTTCTACTAAAAATCAACATCACTGAAACGAATAGTGCTTAAACAAAAGATCTGAGAGCGTGTATGAAGGTGCAGGAAACAAGAGCAGCATTTAAACCATGCATACTACAGTGGGGGTCCCAGTGAACTGGGTCCCAGACAGGTGTGGAGTCCCAAACAGACTAATGTGGGTCAGGGCAGAGTGTGGATCCCAGGGCAGAGTGTAGGTCCCAGAACTTGATGTGGGTCCCAGGAGCAGACTAACAGGTCCCCAGACAGGTGTGATTACCCCCAGAGCAGACCTTTGCAGGGTGGGGCAGAGTGTGGGTCCCAGGGCAGGAGTGTGGAGTCCCAGGGCAGAGTGTGTGGGTCCCAGGGCAGAAGTGCTTGAGACCACTTGAGTGTGGAGCTAGGGGCAGACCCCTGTGGGTCCCAGGGCAGAGTGTGGGTCCCAGACCCAGGTGTGGGTCCCAGCCGAGTGCAAATGTGGGTCCCTGGAGTGTGGGTCCCAGAGCAAAATGTGGGTCTTGGGAGCAGAGTGTGGGTCTGGGCAGAGTGTGGGTCCCAGAGCAGACTATGGGTCCCAGACAGATGTGGGTGAGTGCAAAATATGGGTCCCAGACAGATGTGAGCCCCAGGGCAAAGTGTGGGTGGGGCAGAGTGTGGGTCCCAGGGCAGAGAGTGGGTCCCCAGACATGGTGTGGGTCCCCAGTGCAAAATGTGGGCCCAGACGGAGTGTGGAGTCCCAGGGCAAGGTGTAGGTCCCAGGGCAGAGTGCTGGGTCCCAGGGCAGAGTGTAGTCCAGAAAAAAGAGTGTAGGTCCCAGGGCAGAGTGTATGGGTTAAACAGTGGAGTGTGGGTCCCAGAGGCCAAGTGTAGGTCCCAGGGCCGAGTGTGGATCCAGGAGCCGAGTGTGGGTCCAGGATCAGTGTGGATCCCAGGGCCAGGTCATGGGTCCCAGGGCAGAGTGTGGGTCCCAGGAGCCGAGTGTAACAGGTCCCAGGGCCAGTGTGGGTCAGGATCAGAGTGGATCCCAGGGCCAGTGTGGGTCCCAGGGCAGAGTGTGGTGCCAGGGCCAGTGTGGGTCCCAGGGCAGAGTGTGGGTCCCAGGGCAGAGTGTGGGTCCCAGGAGCCGAGTGTGGGAGTCCCAGGACTGAGTGTGGGTCCAGGATCAAGTACTGGATCCCAGAACCGAGTGTGGGTCCAGGTCAGTGTGGATCCAGGGCCAGGTGGTCCCAGGGCCGAGGAGAATGTTGGGTCCCAGGGCCGAGGTGTGGGTCCACAGGATCAAGAGTGTGGATCCCAGGGGCCAGAGAGTGGCCAGGGGTCCCAGGCCAGGTGTGGTGCAGGAACAGTGTGGGTCCCAGGGCCAGTGTGGGTCCCAGGATCAAGTGTGGATCCCAGGGCCAGAGTGTGGAGTCCCCAGGGCCGAAGTGTTAGACAGTGGTGCTGGTGCCATTGCAAGTCCGCACCGACCATAAGTCCTCCCGCCACGCCTCCTAAATCTTATCCTACATCCTTCCTCTGACACACACACACACACACACACACACACACGAACATATCTGACCCCAGTCTCCTCTCTCTCTCTCTCTCTCTCCTCCAGAGTTCATATCTTCCCTCCTTCCCTACCTTTCCTCCCCATCCCTTCCCCTTCTTCTCTCATTCTTCTCTTTTCCTCCTCTTCTTCCCTTCTCCTCCCTTCCTCTTCCTCCTCCCCTGGAAATCTATCATGCAGTCCCCACACACCCAGGCATACAGTCTCTCTCTCTCTCTCTCTCTCTCTCTCTCTCTCTCTCTCTCTCTCTCTCTCTCTCTCTCTCTCTCTCCAAAACTCGTATCTTCTTCCTGCTCCTCCTCCTCCTCCTTCCCTCCCATAAGCACATCTTACAGTCAGACGCTATAATCCCGCCCATAAGCTATATGTCTCCAGCAGTACCGAGTTGTAACTCTCAATTGCCTTTGTTTTATTTGAGTAGGTTTAGGGGAGAGAGAGAGAGAGAGAGAGAGAGACTGTTCTGTTCGTGTAAGCGGCTTTAAGGGATAAAGAAAGACTTACGAATAATTAAGGACCAGAAACTAAGCACTGATTCTCTCTCTCTCTCTCTCTCTCTCTCTCTCTCTTTCACCAAACCAGACAGTCATTACACGTATTAACAATTGTTTTTTATGTGTATGATATTGTATGCATTATGTACGTGTGTGTGTTTGAGAAAGAATAAGAAATAGTAAGTACTGTGTATGTAGGTATGTATGTATGTATGTATGTATGTAACGTTAAGTGTGTGTGTGTGTATATATGAGTGAATGATATTATATCTATGTCTGTCTGTCTGTCTTTCTGTCTGTTAAAGGGAGTTGTTTATCAAGTTGTGAGATGTCTCGTATTGGTCCATCTGGGTGTAGCGCGTCAGGTCAGGTGTAGAGGAACAGGAGTATTGTTCAGCTACACCACCGGACACAAACATTCCATTATCTTTTTTTTTCAAGACTTAAGATAAAGGATCATTTAAATGTATTGTGTATTGTGAATGTGGATAATTTATAATAATAATAATAATTGACGGTTTATTGAAAAGTTCTGCAGCCGAGGCTGAAAATATACACTGGACATAAATGACTTATTACATACATTGGTGGTTTAACAAAAGCCTTCATTAGAGAAGGTAAAGGAACATACAGTGAACATACAGATTATTGTAGGTGTTGAACAAAAACGTAGTGTAGTAACTCCTCCCAGATGGTGTTAGGAGGGACCTGACGTAGTAATTCCCTCACAGATGTGTGTGTGTGTGCGTGTGTGCGTGCGTGCGTGCGTGGTGCGTGCGTGTGTGGTTGTGTGTGACATGACGGAGAGGAAGGGGTACGGTTCAACATCACGAGTTAAGATAGAAATAGATATCCTAGTTTCCCCACGAGAAAGAGTTTGTTTTTTCAGGGTGAGTTTGGCTTCATGTTTGTCAGTATAACCCTCTTGTTTTTGCCCAGCTGTTTAGCCTATCTCTCGTAACAAGGCTGACATGTGTTTTGCCTCTTACACCTGTTCTTTATTTTTGTTTCACTGAGCCTCCATTCATAAATTTCGGTACTACGACGGGAAATCTTATGATTGAACCATCGTAACATAGAATGATTAAAATTACTTCTTTTGCTTTATTAGTTTATATTTTTTTTTATAGGCAATACATTTCCTTCTTTTATTGTTTACTTTACTATCTAAATAATATTGACGTTAAAGACTATCTGTTTGTGTTGTAATATTCTGGGTTATGTTTTAATTATGTAACTTTTCTTCATTTTAATATCGGGTCTATTATATAAAATTTAAAATTACGTGTTTATAAAGCTAGGATATTTTTCACTCTATAGTCATATTTCACGTTAGATACTCTCATATTTACTGACAGTCTGGGGGGTTTACTGGTGACGTGTTATTTTAGTGAAGAATACTACACTTGTCATGGTTAGGAGGCGGGAGGTGCTAAGGACTGCTTGACCCGGGGTTCGTGAGGCCAACCGGATGCCACTGCACTGAACTTTTCTTGACCAACCCGCTCATGGAAATAAGAGGAGGAGGTGGGGAATGGACAGTAAGGAGAAGAGGAGGAAGAAGAGAAGGAAGAGCTGCTAGTGTTGTAGGAGTTGGTTGTAAAGAAGAGAGGAGGAGGAGAGAGAAGGAACACTGGACGAGGGAATAAATGTGGAAGAGGACAAAGACTCTTAAGTTGTAAGGTCATGGGTGAATGTCTGTAAGCATTCAATAAAAAAGGTTACCTCCTTCTTATTTTTTTTATCTCCTTCTTCTCTACGATCCATCACTATTCTCTTCTATCCTTCCCATATTCTCTCTAATCCTCTCCCTCAACCTTATCTCTTCCTTTCCATCCTTTATTTTCAATTCCTTCTCCCTCCTCCTCCCTCCTTACACCACTCCTGGCGGGCAGCATCAGCAACAGAAGTATATTGCCTTTACTGTCCCTCTGGCGGAGGCTCTCTACCATTGCCATGCAGATCTTGGCTACTTGTATCGGATTTCGGTCTTGAGCTGGTCGGACAGATGATCTGCATAATAGTCACCATTCACAGTTAGCCCACGAGAAGCTATGATCGCCTAACATTCCTCTGTATATTGGAAAAATTCAAGGTACATCACTCCTTGCAAATCCACTCCTTGTAGGATTATTTTGTGGGTTCACTTCCTCCCTCTTGTCTGCGTGGTTGTGAACTAAGATGAAAAGAAGGAAAAAGAAGGAAGATAGAAATGTTTGCTGCGTGTTGGGAGTTTTATTTTCTCCTTGACTACGTTGATGTAGACTGGGAGAAGGATGAAAGCAGAAAGGAAAAGGGAGGTATTTATTGAGTGTTTTGAGAATGATAGGCACTTTTTTTCTGGGGTGTGTCGTGGTGTGCTTCAGCTAGCCCTTGCAAGTGGCTGCTTCGGGGAAAAGGGGGTCATCCATCATTCTGTTTGCTCCAGTGGGCAACTATATCTCCCCAGCCGGCCAGTCGGTCATAAACTTGCCGGTCGCCCGAATAAGACAATCAGTCATCCATTCAGTGTCATCTCCCAAGACAGTCACTTTACGAAGTCTGAGTTTGTCACTGATCTATCAAGCCATTCGACACCAAATCCGCAACCCAAGCAAGCCACCATCGAGTAAACTTATCCAACCCACCAACAAGTAATCCAGCACCACCCCAGTAAGCCCGCTAGACCCACCACCCAGAAAACCCGCATCTCAGCATCTACCACCACCCCAGGAAACTCACCAACCCAGAAAACCCACGAACACCCCACAAACCCAGAACACCCCAGCACCACCTCCACCCAGAAAACTCCATCCCAACAAATCCACCACCACTCCAACAAGCCACCAGCACCCCAGCAACTCCGCCAACACCCCAGCAAGTCCACAGCTCAGCAACAGCAAGTCACGTCAGGTTGATGGTGTTAAGGCACTACTTGCTTCAGTCTTTCCTCAGCAAAATTTTAAATGTTGCTTCAAGATTAATCGTCCCTTAGCGTTTATTACAAGATAAAGTCACACAAGTCAGAAGGTAAATTCTTAATTAAAATGTCACCTTAGAGCAGTATTCTGACGAGAGTTTTTATTATATTATTAAATGAAAAAACGTGTATAAGTTAATAAGATTGTATAGTTTTACACTCCTTCTTTAAAGCCAACATCTATATGAAAGATTTAATTTAAGGGAAGAATGTGTGTGTGTGTGTGTGTGTGTGTGTGTGTGTAATAATAATAATAATAATAATAATAATTAACGGTTTATTGAAAGAGCTTGGCAGCAGAAGGCTGAAAATATACAGTTACATATTTGGGGAATGGGTTACGAGTTACAAATAATATACAAGTGACATAAGTGACACAAATAAGACATATAATAACTTAGATGGGGATCAGCTCAAACTACAGTTCATTTCAACATAGTGACAGTGTAGGAGCAGTGTTTACTGGGAGTATACACTGATTTATTACATGTTATTGATAATTTTACAATGGTTGGGACTGGGCTGTTCTTATAGCGATCGTTCGTGCACGTATGGGCTGGATGCGGTTGTGGTGTCGAACAGCAATTCTCGGACAGGGGATCTCAGGTGGTGTAGGGGCCGGTGTCGGGGGTGGTGAAGCTTCTTACCAAATTTGCAGATGAGGCCGTGGTGATGGTCAGTGAGAGTCGAAAGGGTCAGTGTGTTGAGCGCTTCTTGATATGTGGAGTAGGAAGGGAGAGAATAATCTGCATGCCCTCTTTGCACTTTTTCTAGGTGTTTACGTTGTGTGGCATTTAGGAGGAAGACCGGTGGGGAGGCATAGGTGAGCTTGGGAAGTATGAATGTGTATACACTGAGGAGCTCGTGTGAACCTGAGGGACTTGAGTCGGCGGAGGAGGTGGAGACGGAAACTGAGGATTTGACAACTTCACTGACGTGTGGTTTCAATTTAGTTTGTTGTCTATGGTGACGCCGAGGAGCTTGTGAATCTACAACCTGAGTGTGTTCGGACCTAGGTAATGGAAGGAGGAGAATGTCGGAGGAGAGGTTGATGTGCATAACCATGGTCTTGGTATGGTTGATGGTGACGTGGTTGTTGTCCCAGTTTTGAGACTGTTCAATAAACCTGAAGGGCGGTATAGTTGGGAGCAGAATTGTTGACGCTGATCCTGGTGAATCGACATATTTCCAGCGAGCAGGGGTTTTCTTAGGCATCATTGATGAGCATAAGGAAGCAGAGTGGTCCCATCTTGGTGCCTTGGGGACGCCACAGGTGAGTGACTGAAAGGTGAGACAGCCCTCGGAAGCGTACAGCTTGGGTCGTCACTGAGGAAGTCTGTAGCTATGGTATGAGACTTCTCCGAAGCCCGAGGTCAATAGCTTGTTTATGATTATATTGTGGTCGACTGAACGCTTTAGAAATCAATGAAGGCGACAGCTACAGACGTTTTCGTTCTCGAGATGGCGGTAATGTAATCGAGAAAGCTGACAAGACAGTGAGTGGTGGAGGAAGTTTATGTTGAAATTGCTGAGGGTCTACGACTCCTGCAATATCAGCAGTCAAACACAAAACTTCACAGATTAGGCTGGGTAGTATTGCAATAGGTCGTAGCTGATTTAGGATTGTGGGCTGGTTGACTTGGGCACTGGTGATACATAAGAGGTCTTCAGTCAGCTGGGCATCTGGCTTGACTGAGAAGCATTGATGATGGAGCAGAGGGTTTAGCAAGCCCGGGAGAACTCCTGAATAGTTTCATTGGTAAGTCAATGGGGTGGTAGAGCGTTTTATTTTAGTTTGTCCAGGCGTTTTGCTACGTCAAATTCTTCTACTGTCAGTGGAAGGGGCTGTAGGTAAGGAGAGTGGTTGTGTCAGCCGGGGAGCGTCTGGCATATAGTAGCGAAATGGTTATTTGTTTGCTCAGCTGCGTCAACATTAGTGAGATGGCTAAGAAGGGAGGGGGTGTGTCATATTGTTTAGTCCACAGAGTTTTGCTTACCATACCATTGACTGATGTTGGTCTGCTTCAGGTGTTGTAATTTGGTTGGGTAGTGGACTTTTTGCAGTGCGTATTTCGGATGACCTGTTGCGATGTCCTAGCGGATGTGGTCATTGAGATGAAAGGCTCTGTCTCTGTTGCATTAGTCTTTTGATCCGAGGTGTGATCCAGGCAAGTCAGCTGGGTGAGATCTGACGGACTTCTCGGGGAAGAAGTGGTGTGTGTGTGTGTGTGTGTGTGTGTGTGTGTGTGTGTGTGTGTGTGTGTGTGTGTGTGTGTGTGTGTGTGTGTTGTTATTGTTGTTTGCTCTCTCTCTAAAAATCTGCTTCTTTAACTTAACTTTTCATGGAAATAAAATATAATTCCTAAAGTTATTATAACTATTATTATTATTTGCGTTTCAAGTCCTAAGAACTGCCTGACTAATGTAGCCAACTCAGGTAGAGTCAGCAACTGTGTGGGGGTTCGGATGTGGTACTGTGGTAGACGGTAATACAGGAAGACGGCCAGACACTTTTAACTTTTTGTTGATTCAGGAATACTGTAGAAACTGGTGTTACTTATTGGTGAAAATATAGACACATAGTTCAAATCCGTATTGTAATAGAAACAGAGATGTATATTAGTGGAAACCAATAAAAGAATTTACAAAATCACTTATCTTGAGGTATATGACTCAGAAACACCACCTCTTAGTACTGGAACTTAACACTGACAAAAGTATTTAGAACAACTCAATTTAGACAGGCGTTAGAAGTCTTTACTCTATGATAATGAAAATTAACACAGACAAGAATAATAATTATACAAAAATACAGAATTACTATTTATATATAATTAATATCAAAGAAGAATCATTAAAGGTGGAAATTGAATAAGGAAATTCAACTTTTTGTAGTAGTTGGCAGAGTCAAAATGATTTACTTGCGTCGTTAAGGTGGAAGGTAAGACCCCGGGAAGGAAGGTATCCCTGTGCTAGCGTTTGATGTTTTCATTACACGATACAAAATTAATAAAACCCACACAAACCCGAGTACAAACCCACGTTGTTTGTGAGTGGCAATTAACAGAGTCCAAAAAGAAATTATTACCTTGTATGTAGGAGATGATAACACTGTCAAGGACTACTCTCTCTCTTTTAAAGAATTAAGACAACAGTCCATAATTTCGTGTTTATTAAATAACTATAAGGTAAAAACAAAACATTCCTTCTTGTTTGTCTCGATTCTATGCTTTTATCCAGGAAATAACACTGGCCACTTTATCAGAGGACAATGGCGCTAGGCGATGCAGAAGTCAGGAAAGTAAGTTACGGAAGAACCAGGAGCTTGCTGGTGCTGACAGCGACTGGCCAGGAACACCATACTGTTACTGGCACTTCTTACCAACACTGTGAGGCCGCTGGTGATTTAGGATGAACTTAGTCTAAATCGAGTTAATTTGGGTCTTGTTTTGATTAATTCGGCCCTCGTGATGTTTATAACAGGGTGAGGAAGATTGTTCGAGTCTATTCATTTAACCCTTGAGTACGGCGACTTAACCCTTTGAGTACGACGGCTTAACCCTTTGAGTACGGCGACTTAACCCTTTGAGTACGACGCTTAACTTGAGTACGGCGACTTAACCCTTTGCGTATGATGACTAAATACTTGAGTACGATGGCTGAGCCACTTGAGTACGATGACAGCCCCTTGAGTACGGTGAGCCCCTGAGTACGATGACAGACCCTTGAATATGATAACTAAACCCTTTGAATATGATGGCTTAACCCTTTTGAGTGCGATGACATTTCCATGAGTACAAATGATAACCCTTGAGTATGACGACATCCCCATGAAGACGATGACTTAACCCTTGAGTACGATGACTGGGGAAGGTGAGAGAGATTCATTTGTGATGGACGCGAGAGACGCTTGAAAGTGTGTATGAGATTCACATTAGTGGAGAAAGTAGACAAGTCTCTCTCAGCTGAAATTGCTTTGCATGGATTGTCACTTGGTGTTCAGTGTCCGTGTGTGACTGTGTGCGTGTTTATGGCTAATTAGTTAAATGATTGTTGTTTTTTCATTCATGTTTTAAATAAACTATGTGTGTGTGTGTGTGTGTGTGTGTGTGTGTGTGTGTGTGTGTGTGTGTGTGTGTGTGTGTGTGTGTGTGTGTGTGTTAGACACCTTCCGTTTTGTATTTACCCGCGAAATGTAAAGTTGGCAAGTACATTCGGCAGGAGTGAAAGTGTGATGGAAGGGTGGTGGTGGTGGAGGTGTGGGCGGCGGCGGCGGCGAATGAGGCGGCGACGGTGGTGAAGGAGGTGCTGGCTGTGGTAGTGGTGATGGGAGGTAAAGGTGTTTGGTGGTGGTAGTAACGATTGTAGCGGAGGTGGTGGTGGCAGGAAGTGGTGACAGTGGTAGTAGTGACAGTGGTAGTAGTGGTGGTGGCAGAAGGTGGTGACAGTGGTAGTAGTGGTGGTGACAGAAGGTGGAGGTGATGGTAATAGTAGTAGTAGCTGTAGTGATGACGGCGGAAGTGATGATGGCGGTGATAGTGGTTGTAGTGATGGTAGGAAGTAGTGGTAGTAGTGGTGGAGGGAAGTGGTAGTTAGTAGTAGGGTTGGTGGCAGTGATAGTAGTGATAGTGGCGGAAAGTGGTGGCAGTGGTATTTTTTAGGTTAAGGTGGGGAATGGATGGAAGGCATGCTGGGGCTCAAGGCACAGCCAGACATGAGGATGGAGAAGTCACAACATATAGTCGGGGAAAGGTTGAAAAGAAGTTTAATGAGTTAAACAGAGGAGGACGACACCCTTTGTTTTACATATTACAGAGTTTGTTGGCAACTAAGCTAACCTAGGATTTAGGATGAGGTTGTTGAATATGAACTTATATCATCTAATTTTTAATCTAAGGTGGATCACTGTGGCGGACATAGATGGGTCGCGGGTTGGGTTGTTGTAGTGCGGGCAGACCCGGGGTCACCAGGTGTGGGCATTCATGAGGGGCGACCTATGCTCGCACTGAACGCCGGAATCTCCTTATAATCAGTGATAGCACTTCTGCGCTAGCGAGGCTCAAATTACCCTCCCTCCCTCCCCTGCCGCCCAACACACCCAGCCGCCATCGCCAGGCTAGAACAAACTGATGACATCCGTGTCAAGTTTATTTGGGGTGCCCAAAACTAGCCCCCTCCGGGGCAATCTGTAAAATCTGTAGTAGATGTGTGAAGGTATTCAATGTGTTCTTACTGCTGTGTGCGTGACCGTGTAGCCAGAGGCACATTCCGTGCTAACTTCCCCAATTAAATATTCTGTAAGATATATATTGCTGCTAAATCTTCGACCAAATGTGCTTCCGTTAGAATAGTCGTCGCCGCCTCCTCCAGATGACACAGTGAATGACGGTCACGGGCGTTCTGTGTTGTGGTATTATTTGCACTACTAAATCAGGGCTCGACTGTCTTACTACTACTACTACTACGGTGCCTCACTACGCTTTCACCACCACACAAACACCACACCACATCACACACACACACACACACACACACATACACACACACACACACACCATTCCATCACTTGTCTCCCTACTAAGCAATAACCCCTGAGTCGTCCCTCTTCCCTCACCTCTACCGTCTCATATGATGCCATCAGTTTAGCTCTACTGGTGTGGCTGAGACGTTAGTCTGAACGACACACCAGAACGTGACGTGTTATCTGAACGACACACCAGAACGTGACGTGTTAGTCTGAACGACACACCAGAACGTGACGTGTTGGCCTGAACGACACACCAGAACGTGACGTGTTGGCCTGAACGACACACCAGAACGTGACGTGTTGGCCTGAACGACACACCAGAACGTGACGTGTTGGCCTGAACGACATACCAGAACGTGACGTGTTGGCCTGAACGACACACCAGAACGTGATCAGTTGGCCTAAACGACACACCAGAACGTGACGTGTTGGCCTGAACGACACACCAGAACGTGACGTGTTGCCTGAACGACACACCAGAACGTGACGTGTTGGCCTGAACGACACCAGAACGTGATCAGTTGGCAAGACACAAGAACGTGACGTGTTGGCCTGAACGACGCACCATCACCGAACACGCAAAAATTGATTCTGATGAAAGTATTTTGCTCCGAATAATTATGTTCTTATTTTTTTCGATGCTAATTATTTCAATTTATTCATTATCAGACTACACACTGAGGCAAAACGGATCTTACTAGACTAAAAAAATGCTTCTTTCGCCTAATGATTCAAACCCCTAACACTAACTGAGAATGGGGTTAGGTTAGGTTAACAGTGGGGTATTTATATCATCGAGTGAAACATGCCGGAGTTCTAATTTTCATGAGATTCAACAATAGTCTTTACAATAATACAGAATAATGTCGTTGAGTCGAAAATTGGACGGATTATGGCAATAAGGGTTTATCTCCACAGTCTCTTATACGCGTCTTGGTCAGCTGTGTGTGGTTGGGAGGAAACAGTACATACATGTGTATACACGTGCACGGTGGCAAAGGATTGTGATGATTGTGGTGGTGTCGGTGGTGGTAGTGGTGGCGACTGAGCGAGGGGTATGGGCTGAGGGGAAGGAGGGAGAGCGCGGAGTAGACGTTGGGTCTCAAACTATCCCTCGGCTCACTGGTTCTGGACTCCCGCACTACGCAGGTCCCATGCACTCCCGCGTTCGCACACGCATTCACACGCATTTTCTCCCCTCTCCCCGTTTACAGCCTACACGGGATCTTTACAGACCTTGGAATACACGCATGTGCAGCTTACTAACGCGAGGAGCAACTAAGTTTGACAATCAAGCCCAGCGTGTGTGTGTGTTGGTGTCAAACAAGCAACAGCCCTGCGTCGCGGCTGGTATGTGAATGAAAAACAAAATTAGCAAAGAGGACAGAACTGTGTTTGTTACGACATGAAAACTACAGATGGGTAGCACAGTGATGGTGATATTATGATCCTGGTGTTACGTGTAAGAAGTGAGAAAGTGTACAAGAAGCTCTTGTTGGCCTTGTGTTGTGCTGTGCTTTGTTGTGCTGTGCTCGTGTGAATGTTCATACACTGAATCCTGTAAGAAATTAAACCCTAGAAAATTAATACATGTAAAAAGCTTCAAGATCAGAAAACAACTTCGTAATATCAAAAATGTCAATAGTCAGAACTTACGACAAAAATTGTGAGTCATGTAAACAGAAATTGAAAAGCGAGAACTAAAGTTAAGTGAATGTAAACACGGAATATTTATTGAAAAAAGGTGTCTTGCGTTTCAGCCAATCAGAGAACGGTATTATGTCATCAGTGTTAAAGGAATGTTCTGTGTTTGGTGTTGTGTTGATATAAGGTGACAGCTGGTAGGAGGGACCACCACCTCACCTCCTACAGCATAAGTTAGGACAAACGTTAACGATGGATCCTGCCATCGATTGTTGCCTCGCCTGATGGTAACTCATGGTGGACGCGTGGCTCGTGTGTGTGTGTGTGTGTGTGTGGGGAGGTGTGTTGAGGGTGTGTGTGTGTGTGTGTGTGTGAAAGAGCAAACAAGCAACACAACGTAGCAATAATATACTTCAAGCAGGATGCACAGTGTAAGTTAAGCAAAATCTCACACGTTTTATCCTCTTATCCTGTGCTGTAATACTCTTATCGTTTGGAATACTTACAACCATATAATAAAGTACACAAAAATCAAGTAAATCCGCTTTTAAATGATCGTGAAAAAATAAACATAAACATTTAACAATTTCAGAAGAAAGATAGAAATCGTTCACTCTAACTCGAATGGAGAGAGAATTTATACAGCCTGGGGTAGTTTTTATTCTCGTAACACCAGATGAGAGCTGCAGTAGTTATATATCTTCCTGTGAGGTGTAAAACAGGTTATGGGTCGTGGATTTAAGGTTTTCACAGCACTGTACTTCTCGCAACATGTGACACTGGCCAGTTAAATCTAATAATAAAAACAACAACAACAACAACAATAATAATAATAATATAATATAATATATAATAACACTAATAAGAATACAATAATAACATAGAATTGTAAAAAGTGACGTAAGTGTTTTCTCATTTCGAATATTTAAATGTTAAAGGTGTGATAAAAGTGTTTGGGAAGACGATGAGCGTATTGTACTTCACTGAGTGTGTGTTTACAGACACTTCCACCCTGATAAACACACACACACACACACACACAGTGAAAATAGTTTATATAACACGACAGTTTGTACTTACCTATACAGTAGCTTAAAGTAATGAATGGTGTTTGATTTTCACATTAAAGTAAGAACAATACTCGACCTTCACCACATTAAAGTAAGGAACACTATCCGACCTTCACCACATTAAAGTAAGGAACAATACCTGACCTTCACCATTAAAGTAAGGAAATACCTGACCTTCACCACATTAAAAAGAGAACAATACTGACCTTCACCATTAAAGTAAGGAACAATACCTGACCTTCACCACATTAAAGTAGAGAACAATACCTGACCTTCACCACATTAAAGTAAGGACAATACCTAACCTTCACCACATTAAAATAAGACAAACCCGACCGTCATTAAAGTAAGTAACAATATCCGACCGTCACATTAAAGTAACACTCCGTCTACTGAGCCTGGACAGTCTAGGGGTTCATTGACCTCCAGACAACACACGTGAAAGACGCTCGACCAACTCATTACACTCTGCTTCTGTCTCCTGTTAGAGTGTTACGTGATAAACAGTATGTCACCTGCATGTTATGATAACACCAAATTAACAGCAGTATATCTTTAAAAAATAAAGTCACAAGCAATACATGACCATGGGATCGTGATTAAGTGAAGTTAATTATCCCTTACCTGATATCAGCTTTCACCTGGTATACCTGAGTGTTAAAGTCTAATTACAATGAATATGAACTCTCACGTCGTTAATAATTCGTATTATTTAATATGTTCCTCTGCAAAACTGAGAGATGATGAGTCATTATAATAGTGTTAATCGTCAATACAGATCAAATATTATGGGATTAGTATGATAATGTCACTCTAAAGATTTATCGTATCTTGGTGATGTTACAGTATGACTGCTCTAGCGACAACTAAAGACTTTAAGTACGTAAATAACTTACTAATTATACTTGTTCATTAACAATTAAAGGAGATACAACTCTCTATCTCGTGCCATAGAACCACTGTGGTGAGGGGAGTCTTATAACCACGACAATATGACCCTGATTTATGCGTTTATTGCTGTTTTTAAATACAGGTTGGTGTAGGTGCCAGTACCGTCAAGCATCGAGCGCTAATTAGTATTATATTGTCACATCAGATGAGTTTAAAATATCACGTCAAGGAGTGAATAATTACCTGAGCTTATCTGATAATTGGAGGTGTGTGACGGTGAAGCAGGCAGGGGAGATGGGTGGGTAGGGAGGAAAGGAGGAAGGGGCATGGACGAGCTGGATGGGGTAGGAAGGAGGAGGAATGGGGGCGAGATGGAAGGGGTAGAGGGTAGGAGTAGGAGGAAGAGGAGAAAGTGGTTGCAGTTTGGTATATCAGTTTTAATTACTTCCAGCAGATTGTTGATGCTGCGTTTTTGTTTATTTTTTCTTTGTGTGTGTATATGTATGTTTATGTGTATATTTATGTATGTATGTATGTATGTATGTGCCTGGCTGTATTTTCTTTTGGATATATATTTATTTATAAACTACGTTACAGTCGACACAGAAAATAATTCACTTTGATTATTTATACATGTAACCTACACAATGGTACACACATACTGTATATATAACTATACACATGCACATAATTAGTACATATACAAAATAGTACACATACATAATAGTACACACACATAATACACATACACATACATACACACACACACACACACACACACACACACACACACACACACACACACATATATATCAACATAATTGGTCCTTGTAGATTGATCTTTCTTACAAACACTACGGGGCGCTTGGCATTGTGGATATTCTGGCAATGTTGTCTTGAAGGCATTAGAAAAATAACTACGTAAGCCATGGCTTGTAAAGATCTATGTCACGTTAATGTTAGGGAGAGTAAAGGAACTTGGTGTACTGGTGGGGTGAGGTTACTTGTGGGAGGGTACTGGAGGGGTGGAGTTACTTGTCGGAGGGTACAGGAGGGGGTGAGGTTACTTGTGGGAGGGTACTGGAGGGGTGAGGTTACTTGTCGGAGGGTACAGGAGGGGCGGGAGGTTACTTGTGGAGGGTACTGGAGGGGTGAGGTTACTTGGGGTGAGTACTGGAGGGGTGAGGTTACTTGTCGGAGGGTACAGGAGGGGGAGGTTACTTGTGGGAGGGTACTGGAGGGGTGAGGTTACTTGTGGGAGGGCACTGGAGGGGTGAGGTTACTTGTGGGAGGGGTAGTGGAGGGGATATTACTTGGGGAGGGTACAGGAGGGTGAGGTTACTGTGAGAGGGTACTGGAGGGGTGCGGTTAATTCTTGGGAGGGCAGGAGGGGTGAGGTTACTTGTGGGAGGGTACTGAGGGGTGAGGTTAATTGTGGGAGGGCACTGGAGGGGTGAGGTTACTTGTGAGAGGGTACTGGAGGGGTGAGGTTACTTGTCGGAGGGTACAAGAGAGGGGTGAGGTTACTTGTGGGAGGGTACTGAGGTGAGGTTACTTGTGAGAGGGTACTGAGGGGTGAGGTTACTTGTGGGAGGGGTACTGGAGGGGTGAGGTTACTTGTGGGAGGGTAGCAGGGAGGGGTGAGGTTACTTGTGGGAGGGTACTGGAGGGGTGAGGTTAATTGGGAGGTACTGGAGGGGTGAGGTTACTTGTGGAGGGTACTGGAGGGGTGAGGTTACTTGTCGGAGGGTACAAGAGGGGTGAGGTTATGTGGGAGGGGTACTGGAGGGGTGGAGGTTACTTGTGAGGGTACGAGGGGTGAGGTATGGGAGGGTACTGGAGGGGTGAGGTTACTTGTCGGAGGGCACAGGAGGGGTGAGGTTACTTGTGGGAGGGTACTGGAGGGTGAGGTTACTTGTGGGAGGGGCACTGGAGGGGTGAGGTTACTTGTGGGAGGCACTGGAGGGGGGAGGTTACTTGGGGGAGGGTACTGAGGGGTAGGGTTACTTGTGGGAGGGGTATGGAGGGGGTGAGGTTACTTGTGGGAGGGGTAGTGGAGGGTAAAGTTACTTGTGGGAGGGGTACTGAGGGGTGAGGTTACTTGAGGGACAGTATGGAGGGGTGAGGTTACTTGGGAGAGTACTGGAGGGGAAAGTTACTTGTGGGAGGGTAGTGGAGGGGAAGTTACTTGTGGGAGGTACAGAGGGGTGAGGTTACTTGAGGGACGGTACTGGAGGGGTGAGGTTACTTGTGGGAGGTACTGTAGGGTGAGGTTACTTGTGGGGAAGGGGTACTGGAGGGGTGGAGGTTACTTGTGGGAGGGTACTGGAGGGGTGTTACTTGTCGGAGGGTACTGGAGGGGTGAGGTTACTAGGGAGGGTACTGTTGGGGTGAGGTTACTTGGGGAGGTACTGAGTGGTGAGGTTACTTTGGAGAGGCACTGGAGGGGTGAGGTTACTTTGTGGAGGGTACTGGAGGGTGTGAGGTTACTTGTGGGAGGGCACTGGAGGGTGAGGTTACTTGTGGGAGGGTACTGAGGGGTGAGGTTACTTGTGGGAGGGTACTGTGGGGTGGGAAGCACTTGTGGAGGGCACAGGAGGGGTGAGGTTATGTGGGAGGGTACTGAGGAGGGGTGAGGTTACTTGTGGGAGGGTACAGGAGGGGTGAGGTTACTTGTGGGAGGGTACTGGAGGGTGAGGTTACTTGTGGGAGGGTACTGGAGGGGAGGTTACTTGTGGGAGGGTACTGGAGGGGAGGTTACTTGTGGAGGGTACTGGAGGGGTGAGGTTACTTGTGGGAGGGGTACAGGAGGGGGTGAGGTTACTGTCAGAGGGTACTGGAGGGGTGTGAGGTTACTTGTGGAGGGTACAGGAGGGGTGGAGGTTACTTGTGGGAGGGTACAGGAGGGTGAGGTTACTTGTGGGGGGGTACAGGAGGGGTGAGGTTACTTGTGGAGGGCACTGTAGGGGTGAGGTTACTTGTGGGAGGGTACTGAGGGGTGAGGTTACTTGTAGGAGGGTACTGAGGGGTGAGGTTACTTGTGGGAGGATGAGGTTAGGGGAGCTTATAATTAGTTGCCACAAGTGTGTGTGAGAGAGAGAGAGAGAGAGAGTTAATTTTTTTGCCAGTCTGAAAAATTCCATTGGATTGACCTATTGCGGATCACATGCAGTTGAATTTATGAAAGTGTGCGTGCGTGCGTGTGCGCGTGCGTGTGGGCGAGCGGCTCGAGGCAGTGTGCTTAGTTGAGTGTTCACGAGGTGGTTGTCAGTAGGTTTCCACACCGCCGCCTGCACCGCCCACTTTTCCCTTCACCCCGCCGACCGTATCGCTTGTTCTCTCACATGTCATCAAAGGGAAACGGATGCATCACGGTGGTATAGGCCATACTGAAGCCCTCCTCCTCGTCCTCCTCTCTTCCTCCTCATCCTCCTTCCTTCCACAGACACACGCAAGAGTCAAGGTGGACTGGAAAAATACACCTCAATGTCACAGGGGTGGAGAGTATCTGAAGTGTGTGTGTGTGTGTGTGTGTGTGTGTGGTCGGAAGAGGAAGGCCAAGGCCGTATTTGCTGACACCGAGTATCTAAAAGTGAGGGTAAAATAGACTCTTTACGTTTGTGTGTGAATATTAACTACATCCTCCACAAGACTTGTTCGTAGTGGTGGTGGTTGGTGATGGTTGTTGATAGTGATGGTGGTGATAATTGGTTGTTAGTGGTGGTGGTGATGATGGTGGTGGTGGTGATAATTGATTGGTGGTGGTTGGTGGGCTGTAGTTGGTAGAAGTGGTTCGTGGTGTTTGTGGTTGATAGTGGTGGTTGTGGTGACAGTGTGTGTGTGTGTATGAGAGAGAGAGAGAGAGAGAGAGAGAGAGAGAGAGAGAGACCCTGGCACGCCTCCTTCCTCAAAAAAACTATCACTAAGAGAAGTTCGTAGCTTTTCTGGGGTGGGGGGGTCTACCTGGTGGAAGTTAGCGGTAGTGTACGTTTTGTGGTATTTTCGTGAACTCCTCACTGAGTAGCGACCAGCTGGCCAGTCCCCGGCTCTCTGTGTCAATGCTTCCCAAATCATGGACCACACTGGCTCTCTGTCACCATCGGGAGTGTCGTATATTGGGATTTAACTGTTATATATCTGTGTATTTGTCGAGTGAGGTCCAAACTATCGCGTACAGATTTAATGATGAAGTGTTAGCCGTTATGTGTGTTTTTTATAAGGGTTCATGTATATCACACACACACACACACACACACACACACACACACTAACTCACACTTTCTCTCTCTCTCTGTACTGGTCATCAATGAACCCTATATTACTTTAACTCCTGAATGACTCTCATAATGATATAGGTTCATATAGCGGGGCTGAAGGAACATTATTACTATCCTTAACATAAGGCCATGAACTTGTACCCTAGACTCCTGCCATGGAACTGAATTATCGGGACCTGTAATGAATTCAATCTGATTTAGCAAACATCGTATTCATAGTACAGTGGCCTGCAGTCTTTTTCAATGTTAGTCTACTGGGATGGCGTGATTTTTTTTTATGCTATACGGAAAGTTTTTTTTTTGTTTTTGTTTTTAGTCTGTTAACGTACTTATAGGCATGATTTGGCTGTCTGTTAACAGGCATGGTCGTTCATAGGTTAACGCCCCAAATGTTGGCCTGGCTGTTTAAGTTAACCCCTTGCCCCACAAACTATATTTCGTGTTTTTGGTATTAGCAAGACGTGATGTTGAACCAATTTTATCTGTGTCAATAATCAATGCACCATCAGTTATACGTCCTAACATCAGGACTTTTATGCGTGTGTATTCGTATTTCTACTGTGGTACCCATTCAGCTCACTTGATAGATAAAGAATATAAATTTTCGCTTATGTGTTTGTGTGTTAAAAGTATGAGAGTCTGTCATGATGTAAACAACTTTCATTTTATAAATAACCTTGCAACTTCATCTGAAGGAACAAACATGCCTGTAACCTGATGTACTCGACGTTAAGGTTAAGACCGGCCTCACTTACAATGGTCGAGTGGAGCAAAGTTAATGTTTGATCAGATAGGCCTAAACTCAATACCTTCAGTCCTAACGGCCTTAAGAGGTTCCATTCTGCTGGTCCCCTATCCTAAGGGTTAGTTTAAGCTTAGAAACAGTACGATCAAGTTCTCTTATGACCTACAACTGGGCCAGAGACCTACAGAGAGTCCCGGTGTCTTTCTCTGTTATCGCATCAGCAAGTGCTCGGTAGCCACTGGCAGGAATTGAAGGAGAGGTCAGAGAGTTACTTACATGCGAATTCGTTGAGTCTCGCTGACCTGGAGATATTGGTCCATGTTGATGATGATAGGGGCGTGGGGGGGGGTGATGGTATGGGCGTGGGAGGGGTGATGGTAGGGAGCGTGGGGGAGGAGGTGATGGTATGGGCGTGGGGGGGAGAAGTGATGGTAACAGGTGGGGAGAGAAGTGATGGTAGGAGCGTGGGGGGGAAAATGATAGTAGGGGCGTGGGGGTGATGGTAGGGGCGTGGGGGGGAGAAGTGATGGGAGCGTGGGGGAGAAGTGATGGAGGGGAGTGTGGGGGGGAAAAGATGGTAGGGCGTGGGGGGAAAAGTGATGGTAGGGGCGTGAGGGGGAGAAGTGAAGGTAGGGGTGGGGGAGAAGTGAAGGGGCGTGGGGGGAGAGTGAAGGTAGGGGGCGTGGGGGGAGAAGTGAGGGTAGGGGCGTGGGGAGGAAGTGGGAGGGTAGGGGCGGGGGGAGAAGTGAAGGTTGGGGCGTGGGGGAGAAGTGAAGGTAGGGGCGTGGGGGAGAAGTGAAGAAGGGAAGTGGGGAGAATGAAGGAGGGCAGATAGTTTTAATGTGGGCGTAAAGATAATGAATGAGGGCTTAATGACAGGATGCGGGCCTAAGAATTGATGGGCCAAGATATGAATGCAGGGGCATTGATAAGAGGGTAAGAGCATGTGGGAAGAGGGCTCAAGAAGTGATTAAGAAGTGTGAGTACAGGGATGAGGAGAAGCTTAACAAGGGGGGGAAGAGAATAGGTTGTAGGGCGGAAGACATTGATAGAGAGGGCAGATAGTGATAGACAAGACGTGGGGGAAGTAGGGAGACATGAACAGGGCGGGGAGATGAAGAGGGCTTGAGAGAATGATGGTATGGGGACGTGGACAGAAGAGAAGTGAATAGAGGCAGAGATGAAGGTAGGTGGGGAGAAGTGAGGGTAGGGGCGTGGGGGGAGAAGTGGAGGGTAGGGCGTGGGGAGAATAGGGCGTGGGGAGAAGTTGAGGAGAAGGTGGGGATGATGGAAGTGGGGAGAAGGTAGTCAGGGGAAGTGAAGGTAGGGGTTAGGAGTGGGGGGTGAGAAGTGGAACGGGGGAGATGAAGAGAGAAGGTGGGGGAGGATGAAGAGTAGGGGAGAAGTGAGGGTAGGGGCGTGGGGAGAAGGAGGAGGGGCGTGGGGAGAATGAATAGGGGCGGGGGAGAAGTGAAGGTAGGGCGTGGAGAAGTGAAGGAGGGCGGGGGGAGAAGGGCGTGGGGAGAAGTAGGTGGTGGGCGGAGAATTGATGGTAGGGGCGGGGGAGAATTGGAGGTGCGTGGAGAAGGAGGGAGGTGGGGAAGAGTAATGGTAGTTACAGGGGAAGGAAATGGTAGTTGGGAGGAATGGTGATATGGGCGAGGAAGGATGATAAGGGCGAGACATGGTGAAGGTGGCGAGGAAGGATGATAAGGGCGAGGAACAATGGTAGCAATGAGGCATAAGATAGGGCGAGGAGGATGATGGGCTAGGGAATGATGGGCGAGGGGTGGGCAAGGAATGGGGAGGGTCTTGATGGAAGGAAGGAGAACGAGAGGGAGCCTACTTAAGAACATGAGCTCCAGATAAAGGAGGATCCTATTGACAAGATCGAATACGGAGAGAGAGAGAGAGAGAGAGAGAGAGAGAGAGAGAGAGAGAGAGAGAGAGAGAGATAACGTTGTAAATCCACATTGGACTATAGCAGGTGAGGCAACGCTTAACTTTTTCTAATGAAGTCCTTAATAACAGCGGCGTTCTTGGTTATGAACAGGTTTGGGAGACCTGGAGCTGAGTGACCCTTAGGGAATCACGTAAACTTTGGCCCTGTATCACGATAAACTAACGCCCCATTTCTCGACCCATTAAGGTTAAGAACTTTTATCTCTGGACGGGTAAAGTGGAGGTTGGGAGATAGAGATCGTTCGTGAGAGCAAAAAAAACGCCCGCTGAGGAGTGTTCGCACGGATTTATCCAACTTCATGTCTGGAAACCTGGGGAAAAAATAAGAGCAGAAGTTGTAACAGCAGACCCCAGCTCTCACTGCCCAACTTGTGCTCATTAGAGTGCAGTAAACTGTCTGTATTTTAAGTGCTGGTCAGCCTTGGGGGTTGATGAGGGTGAAGGAAGTCGCCAAACTCAGTCAAAACAACGCAAAACAAAAATTGCGTAAAGGAACTGAGGAACATTTGCATATGCCTCATTTATAGACTTTCTCACACTTCAACCATTAAATGTCATTGTACAGTATTTAAGCCATGAAGACTACATATATTACTTTGTTATTAGAAACAATTACAAACTCAATTATAATATGTTCCTTGTGCAGTAATTGAGCATGAACGGCTACAACACTAGGCATCACTTATCTTAATGAGCCTTCAGTAACGACTTAATCGACTATGGACTAATTGATTATATTATTTATGTAACTTTATATCGATTGGCAGATACAAGTATTAAGTCTTAAGAGGAATTAAGATTAACATTAAGAGTTATAGGTTGTGAATCTGTGTGAGGCATCTTGAGGAGGGCGGCAGTGAGGTGTTGACTGCTCTCCGTGTTACTCACACACCTGGGTCGTGGCACTCATCACCGACACACCCACACAGTCTGGCAAATGTGTGTATGCGTTTATATGTGTATGTGTATATAGTAGTAACTTATAAGTGTATGTTTGTTATAGGGTTATTATGCGTGTATTTATGTTGGTGTGTGTGTGTGTGTGTGTGTTTGTATTAGAAAAGGAAGCGAAAACAAAAATCTTACTTTGTGTATATTTGAAAATTGTCTAACATCTAGCGTGCCGTAGAGACTAGAGCGTGACTTAAATTAAAAGACAGACAGATAGACTATCGACGCTTATTAGAACTTCTGGATACAAAATAGACCAAAATAGAAGGTATTATTTATTTATTTACTTTTCTGGTCAATTAATATTTTATACTGTTCTCATTTAGTTATTTTGTACTGGTATCATTATAGCAGGTCGTGGCGAGTGAAGATAGTGCTATGTTTAGTGTCTTAGTGAAGTAATGTTTGTCTTCATCTATTTCTCAATATTATGATTGTTTTGTGTAATAATAAAAATAATAATATTATTAAACAAAACATTTAGTAACATAGCGTTAAAAGATGGACACGAGATAACGGAGAGGAGTACTGTATAGTGTGTGTGTGTGTGTGTGTGTGTGTGTGTGTGTGTGTGTGTGTGTGTGTGTGTGTGTGTGTGTGTGTGTGTGTGTGTGTGTGTGTGAAAGTGAATGTGTAAGAGTATGTGAGTATGTGAGTGTAAGTGTCTGTAAACTGAGTATATGTAGAGAGTGCGTGTGTGAGAGAGGGGAGGAGAGTCTCGAAGGTTATAGCACCTCCACCTGTCACCACTTTTACATGCTCTGACATCTTAGAAACCAAACTCTTAAATACACTTTCCTTAAGAAATACAAGTTATTCTTTTAACATCAGAGTTAATGTAATTAGCGTGACTTCCATTCATCATTTTATATATTAATATCACTTCATGAACACAAATAAGAAAAAGATGACTTATTGAGTTGATTCTCTATTATATATGCTAGCAAGAGAGGTCTGACTCGGGGATTATTTGATACTCGGATATATATAGATGAAGCCCTATTGTAGCGCTGCTTGGCTGGTTATCAATATTAGAACTGAAAGACGAACATCAGTAGAGAAGGAACAAAACTTCTCTGAGTTGGTCGTAAGATTAGTGCCTCTCAGAGTGCCGGAAACCGAGGTAGAATCGTGGTGTTTTAACGGCACTTTACCACGTTATACCAAGTGAAGTTTATTTCATCTGTTGTTGTTAATAAGGTTTAACGCGTGGTTTTATTGTTGTTCTTCAGTTTTCAGTTATAATGTAAAGAGTACAGTTTCCATCTCCTGCCAGCACTGGTAGCTGTTCTTGCATTTTCATCAGTAAATCTCTGAAAATGGTCCTCAGTAGTCACTTAAACATACTAGCCTTCCATATTAAATACTTGAAACGTGTTGTGCGCCACTACACAATTAAAAACGTTCCTACATTTTCCCCAGTAAAAACATTTTGCCCAGCCTAGACAGTTATTAAAACGCTTCTACTAACGGGACTGAGCTAACCCCACTGTTGCCGAGATCCTCCTCCGTGATGAGTCAATGTGCGTTCCGTGTCACCCGGCAATCCTATTAGCTTACCTCCCACCAGTGCCGGAGGGGGGAGGAGGGGTGATTAGAGTGCCACTGATGCAGAACTCGTTTAGTGCCACTATAGTACTTATTGGTGGTAGTGTTCTTATATAACATATTATATATTACCATGATAATAAATGATATATCTTATGTATGCTTTGATTGGTGATACTATAGGATATATGAGGATCTTTCTTATACATAGATAGATAACATTTTACGGCTAGGTAAATAAGATAAAGAGTTTATTTTAATGTTCAATAAAAGCTTTCTCTGCTGTCTGAAACTGATCTCCCTCGTGATTGGCAAACTAGGTCGCCATTTTCTAAAACCTCGTGTTGATGACTCCAGCTGCATAACCCTCCCTTAATGGGCCGTGAGTTAACTATAGAGGCCATGTTATGACTCGGCCATAAATCATGCACTTCAACTGGTTCCCGAAGCTAATATGAGAGGCTCCAGCATCACCTCCTCGACCTACTGTGTGTGATCTTGAGGCTTATGATCCCTTGCATAAAGGCCTATGTTGTAGAATTAATAACCGAGTAATCTATTGGTGTGTTATATAAGAACATTAGGCCTCTCTCTCTCTCTACACACACACGGAGCTCAGTGGTGGCAGCGGTGGCCTCTATATTCTTTAAGAGGAGAGAAGCCTGGGAGGATGTTGAGTGTGCCGTGTCTTGTGCTTGTTTTATTCGTTAACTGTGTTAAGTTTTGGTTTTGTTTGAGCGAAGGTTTTTTTAGTTCGTTTTACTTATGTGTCCGTTTTGTCCGTTTGTGTGTCTGTTTCACTCTTTTTATGAGCGAAAATATCGTGTCCGTGTTGTGTTTCTTAACCGTTACGTTAGGTTTTTGGTTGTGTTTGCGCGAAGGTGTTTCTACCACCACGTCTACAGTTCAGTTCCCTGCTATATACACCGCGAATGAGTGTTTTATTGGCTTAATGGTGATGAATGATCTGTCAGCGAGACGAAGCCTTAATTTCATTACAGGATATAAGAGCTCAAAGGAAAGAGGATTGTCACTACCATTACTAACGACGCAGGATATGTGAAGGAGGAGGAGGAGGGGGGAGATGAAGGAGTGACCAGGATTGTATTTGGGATACTGATGATCAGGAACAGGGGAGATGAGGTAAAGATGAGCCTTGCGTCAAGCTCTCCTACTTGGCACACTGATGATCCGAGAGTCACTTGCGTATTAGTGAATTTTCCAAATTTTCCAGTGTGTGTGTGTGTGTGTGTTTAATAATAATAATAATACAAAATAATAATTAACGGTTTATTGAAAAGTTCTGCACCCGAAGGCTGAAAATATACATTGGACAAAAATGACTTATTACATACAAAGACATGGGGTGGGTGGGTCGTTTAGCAAAAGCTTTCATTAATAAAAGAAGAAGGACCTCACGTGGTCATGGAGACACCGGGGTGGGGTGGTGTCACAGCACTCACTCTGCTCGGTGATGTTGTGTTATCTCGTAGTCAGGTGTGAAGCTTGCCTCTGTTGTTCCTAGGGTGGATGGATTAGCACCTACTGGTCAGAAGATGGTCAGTTCCCAGGGTGCTTATCTCAGTGGTCACAACTCTCACTGGTACTGTCTAGTGCTGAATTCACTGTCTTAAACACTGTTCAACACTGATCCCACTTCTTTCCGAAACGAAATTGTCTTTTGATTATGTAGATATCCCGGTGGTGAGGATTGGTTGGGAGAGGAAATTCAGGAATGGGTCGCCTGTGAATAGGTCTTGACCCTACGGTGGTCAGGATGTAGTAGTGTGTGTGTGTGTTGCATCAGTTTCAGCACGGTCTTTGGTTGATCACCCCTAATACTGACGGGAGGGCGGAGGAAGGGAGAAAGACGAGGCATGAAAGTTGGGAAGAGGAGAGGAGAAGAAGAAGAAGAAAAGGAGGAAGAGGAGAAATGGAGGAGTTTAGAGCCCTTAAATACCCCCCCCTCTCGTGTCCGTCACTCGTTGAATGTGTCTGACAAATGTTTATGTGGTATGGTGATGACACAACGATGTGCAGTCACCAGAAGTTGGTTAACTCTCCCAGCCAGCTATTGCTTCACTGCCTGCTTCAGATGTATGAACTTGAGTCTGTTAATTCGAACCCTAGATTCATTCGTATCGGTTTCATGTTCTGGTTGGTACTGAACAGTTTCAAACATCTGAAGCAGGCAGTTCAGCAATAGCTGGCTGGGAAGTTAACCAATTTTTACTGTACCATACAAACTACCTTTGTAACTTTATTATTCATCGTTAATACAAAAATTTTAATTCGAAGGACAATATCACTCCAGATATTTGTCGTGAATGAAAAAATAACAAGTGTAAATAATGTAAATGTAGAGGCACCCTCACTGTTTTTATTTAAAGTTATCATTTACCTTCTCAGGTGTAAATATAGCGGATATGACCGACACTATCATCTCAACTCTGCGAAAATGTATAAATGTTGTGTGATATTGTCTTCTGAGTTTATATTCAGAAAAAATGTAATTTGTCTGTCTTATGTGTAGATGGTGAGTTATCTTTAACTTGGCATCATGATGTTCAGGTATGGTTGTGCAATTGCTTTCAATGGTCTGCAGCTTTTATAATCCACGAGTTTCTTTACATTATTCATATAATATATATATATATATATATATATATATATATATATATATATGTAATTGGCTATGCCAGTTCGTTAGTTTCATAATTTGCTGTTTACTAACGTGTGTGTCGTTCCTGTTTGATAAACTTCTCTTACTAAAAGTTGTGTAAAATTGAAACTCGTGTTACTCACCTTAAGGTAATCTTTGTTGTGGCTGTGAATAACGGAAATTATAAATAAAACAAGCACAGAATGTAGGTGTGAAAACGAGATTCAAAAATACTGTTGAGAATGAATACAAATCGCAGTGCATAATTAGTGTTTATAGTAGAAAACAAGTGAAGATACAAAGGGGAGTAGTGGGAGGGGTAATGAGGAGGGCTAGCCGTCCTCCCTCACCCTAGTGGGTGGCAGCTCGCGTGTCTTGCAGGCGACCGTCCCCTGGCAGCATCTCACCAGCCTCCACCAACCAACAAGTAGCACACATTAACGTGGTGTGAAAGTGCCACAGCTGGAAGTACTTAATGATCTGACTTCTGTCCTCAACTGTGCAAAGCAATTTCCTTTTTAACATGCATAGTCAATTGTGGGATAGTCAATATTTCTCAATAACGTTGTCACAGTGTTGTGGCGACGACCAGAGACCGCCGGTGGCTCATCTACCCGGTAAGGACACTAGTGCCATAGGTCGATTAAGCAATACGTAACTT